>NW_027513968.1:0-111217 GCF_048772815.1 Callospermophilus lateralis | reverse complement strand
GTATGAAATATGATATGTCAAGAGCTTTGTAATGTTTTGAGCAACCAATAAAAGAAAAAAAAAGTAGCAATATATATGCCAATAGAAATTCATCATGAAATGTATATAATCCACAGATCGAAAAATATTCATTTTACTGAACATGAATTCATGTATAATGTTTTTCAACTAGGAAGCTCACCCATAGGTTGAATTTTCAGTTCCAACAGCGTTTAGGAGGAGTGATCTCTTCTCTCAATTTGCATCTACCAATTCAGCCACCTCACAAGTGTATACGAGTGATATCAGGTAGAATTCTATATGTGCATATAAACATACATGTGCTGAATAGGCTACAGAGAAAGGGAGATAGGGATTCACATATTTGCTAATTTTAAAAACACATGTAGAACTATTTCAACAAAAAATTGACTAGACTTATAACTCCTACATTATATAATGCAAAAGGCAATTCCAACTATACACCATGCGTCCTTTGAACTGCTTGTGTTTCTTCTCTTTTTGGCTTATTTTTCACCATCATATTAGGATTATTAGTCAGAGACTAGTAGGGTATGGGTTATAGTGTCAGGGATTCAGTATTTCAAATGGAAATTGAAAAATGAATCCAATGTGTATGTAAATATGTGCTACACAAAAATCTTCCCACTCACATCCAGAACAATGCCTTGACATTACCTACGCCCCAAGTAAAACACAATTAGAGTAGAAAAGTGTGAAAATCTATGAATACAAATATGGAATGGAATATGCTCGGGAGTTCACAATCTTGGAGGTGGTAGAGGAGTTTCCAAAAGTAAAGGACAGGGTAAACACTCCACAAACAAGGAACTCTGCTGGCCTAAGAATTCTTGGGAAACGGCTTCTGAGGTTGGGCACTTGAAATATATGTTGTTGTCATGAGCTTTAGCTTACTTTGTAGTGAGACCATCAAAGCTGGGTCTGCATCTATGTGACCGAAAGACATGGTTTCTTATATTCCAATGAACATGAGGCAGCAGTGCTCAATTCTCTCTTTGTAGCTAAACTGTGTCCATTGGAAGCTAAGTGTCTCCCGGTGGGGACTGTGAAGACATTTGGTCATCCTCCACTTTTCGTGGTATTTCTTGCTTCTGCACTGGGAATTTGGTATTTGCTTCACAAAACATAAAAAGTTCATCTGGGATACAGTGCTGGAGGGAGTTCTGTCACGTGTGGTGGGTCAGGGTCTGCAGGAGAATGCACCAACCAGGCTTCTATCTCACATAGCTTGCACCAATAACCATAGCAACCTGATTCTGAATATTGCCCTGAAAACTCTCCATTTAACAAGATGCCTTTACATATAAGGGTCTGATGTCTGCACTATATCAGTCACAAAAAATTTGGAAGCCAATGGCAGATTCACATGGCCCCAACATGATGTTTTATCACACACCTGCCCACCACTGCTCTAGCCCCCCTACTCAGCAGGCTCCAAATTACTGGCTTCTCTTGTTCTACACCATTTTAATGAAACCCAGTCAAAAACAAGGCACTGTCTGGTATACACATGATCAGCAACAGGACATCAAAAGTTTCTGCAGTGCCACCTGGTCATGGGAATTTCAAAAATTTCATGGTATTTATCTAGCAATTTTTCAAGGGTGAAGTTAGAGGCACTGTGGGTTTCAATTCATTCAGGAACCATTAAGAGTTGAGAAAGTTCATTTCAATGAAAGCTCTGGAGAACTCTCACAGTCAATGCTTCTCAAACAGTTGCCAAAAGGTCTCCTAAAGCCAGGCCAATTGACATCTACAATGTGAGGTCCATGTGTGTTTTGACTCTCAAATATGGCTGCTAAGTCTTTCAGAATAAAATCATGTGATATCCTGGCTGAGATTCTCAGGCCTCTGTGGAAAACACCCTGGGCCTAGATCTCAGTTTCCAAGAGTGAGTCTCATGCGTGGCCTCCTAAAATCCCAACACAATTCATGGCAATACTTCTCTGAGGTCAGTTTCAGAACTCAGTCTCTAAGGGGAATCACACCAGAGTTCAAGCCCAGGTGGCCCCATCATCCCTTCCATCCGCCAAAAAATGACCACAATTAAAATCAAAACACTACCACAGGGCCATCATCTTCTTCCATGTAGACACTCATCATAACCTCTAGCTGGAGGTTTCTATGAGCCCAAGGTAGTGTCCGAATAAGCTCACTTGCCGCTCATTTGCCTAAAATCATGATGGCCTGGACACTCTTCCTGTGAACCAGGAATGATCAAATATTCCTGCTGTTAAAGTGTTCCACTTCTCCAATTTGAGGCCTACTGGCTGTAGGGTATAGATTCTTTATGTGATTTGGAGTCATGAGAAAACCCAAGCAAATATGGGCTAGCCTCTGCAGGGATTTCAAGAACTCATTTGACCCAAAAGATCCCTATTCTCACTTGATGGAGGTCAGGAACCTAAAACAAGAGGGCAAAAATATTCACCCACAATGACTGCTCTTTTGGCCATTTTAGTTTTGGAAACACATGGGATCTTTCTTTAGATCCATCAGGTGCTGAGAATCTAAGCCACAACCTCATACAAGGACAAGAGGCTGATTCAGACACATCCCAATCCAAATCAATTAAGCAAAGAGCCACTGGTGATGTCCATACATTTCCATATGAAAACAGTTTTCTTCAGGCTACACAAAGGGGTGGCCTGAGGCAAAGACCTTCCTGACATTCAGGGTAATAGAAATAGAAGTAAGCAAATGGCCCAAAGAAGGGTTTCTCCACTGAGACTTTACTGGTCACACTGAAATCTGAGTTTTCTTAGATGCTCCCATTCCCTTCAGCTATCCAGTACATGGCCATGTCACAGAACCTTGTGGTGTTACATATTTGGGAAACAAAACCATGAGTCTATTCTGGAGAGTGGCCAGAATTCACGAAGAAAACAGGAACTTTAGAAGATAATAGATGTTGCCCATCCATAAGGCAAGCTGCAGTCCATTCATTAATTGGGCAGTATGAATGCGGGGAAGCTTTCAACTAGAGACAACACATCCATTGATGCATTCTCTTTTCTAATGTCTACAACCACGGATACAGTGGGATACACAGACTTAGAAACACTCACCATGTCAAACGACTTACTAGAAACAGTCCACTCCAAACCAAACAAACCACCTTTCCTACCTATTCTCAGAACATGAGAAAAAACCACAAACTCACACCTACAACGGCAAAGGCACTTCCTTCCCCCAAATAGGTCTGTGACTATCCGGAGTGTCTTCTCACTGGTGGGCCATATTATGTTCCCCCAAAATGGCCTGTCCTGTTTCAGATCTGGTCTCCTTGGCCAACTCTGTGAAGTTGTCAGGAGCCAACGGTGAGCCACTACCTGCTTACTCAGGAAAGGCCCCTCTTCAGAGCTCTGCTGGCATTTGGCCATCCTCACATCAGTGGGTACCAAGAAAGACTGACTATGTCTTTGGGAAAAGCAAACAAGTTAGCCCACTGGAACTGGGAGTGGGACTGGCTCTGCGTGCCTTCCTTCCTGGATCCCAGGTTCAGAGAATTCCATCACCAAGGAAGTGAAGTGAGGTCACTTCTTTCAGGAACAGAATATGCTCACTGCCTTGGTAACCACTTTGTGCTAACAGTTGCTTCCAGGGTTCCCATGAGATTGAGGCTGCCCCAACATCCTGTGACACATTCAGAAGTTAGAATGGTATATCAACCATAGGCACCAGGGAACAGCTCTGCACAGAGGCCTGGTTCAGTCCATCTTCTCTTTATTAAGAAGAGAGAGGCTGATTAAGACCATCAATTAATCCTGACCAGGGTGTTTGCCATGGAAGATGACTATTGCTCTCTCAGGTCCTACATAGCTGCCTATATCTTCTGCAAGGATCATTTCTCCATGGATCTTTGATGTTCTCAGCAGGTGGAAGATCATCTACATTCCTATATTGTAAGACCCACACTGTCCCTGCTCTTAAGTAAGTTATACTGAGGGAACAGTGTATGGTTAGGGTTAATAACATGTTCAATTTGGGTTACAAATCATTCTGCGGGATGAATAATGGTATTGGCAAAATGCGATATTTACAAGAGTATATATGTGAAACATAAGTATGAAAGCAGAAATCTAGGTAAGATTTGAAGCCCAGAAGGGCATTGGGGACTTGAGTGGGATACTTAGCTTTGAGTAATGTGCAGCACAGATGTCTCAGATAAATCAATATACACTGGCATCGTACCTTGTACCTTGGATATTGAATGTTGAAGAGAACATCCAGTCAAAAACTGATAGTCGGTAGGATTAGGAAGGTAGTTGGTAGGTTTAGAAAGAAGAGTGAGTATAGGATTTGGACCAAAAGTTCTTTCGCAATAAGATTTCGGGTAGAGAGTGTATGTAAATGTAAGCACATGTGAAGAGTCAGTCACAATGATGAACTGGGGAAAAATATAGGAAAGCAGATATCAATAGAGACATTAGGAAATCAAGCAAAGTATAAATTGTGTGATAGGGTTAGACATTTTCAACAGGTTTGAAGTTGAATATATAATCTTAGGAAGAAACAAATATGTAGTCAAAAATAGAATTGATATTTGAGAGCATTAGGCAACCTGGACATGGATGTTTTTAGTAATCCATGCTCACTTTCCATTTACGCTTTGGTACAATTGTAAGTGTGACCTATGCTTTTTGTGTCCAGAATATTTCTGTAATAAAATGTGTATGTAGATCAGGTGACAATCGTATTTCTTCCACCAATTCTGGGAGCAATATTTTGAAGACTTACAAATTAGTATGGGGGTACAAATAGGTGTACCCTGTTTCTATGAATATAGACATAATGCATGAATAGACCATACTGTGAATAAATAATATAACTGGATCCACTTTAAATAATGAATTGAATAAATATCTGAAAATTTATAAGAAATTTTATATTGATATGCAATCATTCATTCCAACCAGTTATATATCTAACGATCATCTTAGGGTTACGGTTTATCATGAAGGGTGTGTGAGTTTTGGTTCAAAATTGATTATGGAAATAGAAAATAATATATTTGGAAAAAAGTCTCATGAATAGACCAGTCAAGAGACATAGAGGAATACATGTGTTCTGGAGCAGGAAGTGATTGAAAGTGAAACAAATGCCTATAAATTTGCTAACTAGTGAATAAAATATATATACTATGATGTGCATAAACTGATGAAATAGTAATGTACCAGTGTGGAATAAAAATTAACGTCAAAATACACATCATGTCCCATAGGAACCTACATGCATTAATGTTAAACTGGGTCAGTTAATGTACACATATTAGGATTTGTATGCACCTTTTACTGAAGTTAGTTTTCAGTACTAGGAAACAAATATGTATTTCGGGTGGATGAATATTTCTAAGAATAATCTTGTGAAAAGTTGATTATTAATCCACATACATGAACATGAATGAATTTAGGGAGTGTATATAAGACACATATATTTCATATTTTTAAAAATATGGAGAGTATATATATATATATATATATATATATATATATATATATACACACACACACACACAAACACAGACATTAAAAAGTAGCAATATATATGCCAATCAAAATTCATCATGAAATATATATCATAAAGATGCAAAAACATTCATTTTAGTGAACATGGGTTTATGTATAATGTTGTTCCACTGGGAAGCTCACCCATAGGTTGAATTTTCAGTTCCAACAGCGTTTAGGAGGAGTGATCACTTCTCACAGTTTGTATCTGCTAAGTCATATATCTTACAAGGATGTACGTGTGATACCTTGTAGGATTCTATTTGTGCATATAAAAATACATGTGCTGAATAGGCTCCAGAGAATGGGAGACCGTAATTCACATATTTGTTAACTTTAAAACACATTGAGAACTATTTCAATTAAATATTGAATAGATTTATAACACCTACCCTTTATCATGCAAAAGGCAAGTCCAACTCTGAACTGCAAGTATTTATGTACTGTTTGGGTTACTTTCTTCCATCATATTAGGATTAGTAGTCAGAGTCTAGTAGAATATGGGTTAGTGTCAGGGATTCAGAATTTCAAATGGAAAAAAGGAAAATTAATCTTCCAACTCTCATCCAGAACAATGCCTTGTCATTACCTTCGCCCCAAGGAAGACACAATTAGAGTAGAAGAGTTACAAAATCTGTGATTACATTTCTGGAATCGAAAATGCTCAGGAGTGCACAAACTTGGAGGTGGTATAGGAGTTTCCAAAAGTAAAGACAGGGTACACACTCCACAAACATGAAGCTCTGCTTGCCTAAAACTTTTTGAGAAACTGCCAGTGAAGTTGGGCACTGAAATATAGGTTGTTGTAAGGAGTTAAGCTTCCTTTGTAGTGAGACCCTCAAAGCTGGGTCTTCATCTATGTGACCTGGAGGACATCGTTTCCTATTTTCCAATGAACACGAGGCAGCAGTGCTCAATTCTCTCTTTGTAGGTAAACTGTGTCTCCCTGTGTGGACTGTGAAACAATTTGGTCATCCTCCACTTTTCGTGGTGTTTCTTGCTGCTGCACTTGGAGTTTGGTTCATGCTTCACAAAATACAAGGAGTTCAACTGGGAAACAGTGCTTGAGGTATTTCTGTCACGTGTGGTGGGTCAGGGTCTGCAAGAAAATTCACCAACCAGGCTTCTATCTCTCAAAGATTGCCCCCTTGTCCATAGCAACCTGATTCTGAACATTGCCCTGAAACTACGCCATATAACAAGATGCCTTTACATATAAGGGTCTGATGTCTGCACTCTGTCAGTTACAAGCCATTTGGAAGCCAATGGCAGATCCAAATGGCCCCACCATGATGTTTTATCACACACCTGTCCACCACTGCTCTAGGCCCACTACTCAGCAGGCTCCAAAATACTGGCATCTCTGTTCTAAACAATTTTCATGAAACCCTGTCAATCAAGGCACTGTCTGGTACACTCATGGTAAGCAACAGGACATTGAAAGTTTCTGCAGTTCCACCTGGTCATGGAAAATTCAAAAATTTCGTGGTATTTATCTAGCCATTTTTCAAGGATGACTTTGGATGCACAATTATTCAGGAACCATTAAATGTTGAGAAAGTTCATTTCAAAGAAAATTCTAGAGAACTCTCACAGGCAAGGCTTTCCAAAGAGTGGACAAAAGGTCACTTGAAGCCAGGACCATTGAGATCTACAATGTGAGGTCCTATGTCTTTTGACTCTCAACTATGGCTGCCAAGTCTTTCAGAATAAAATCATGTGATATCCAGGCTGAGATTCCCAGTTCTTTGTGGAAAGCCACCCTGGTCCTAGATCTCAGGTTCCAAGGGCGACTCTCATGTGTGGCCTCCTAAAATCCCAACACAATTCATGGCAATTCTTCTCTGAGATCAGTTTCAGATCTCAGTCTCTAAGTGGAAACACACCAGAGTTCAAGCCCAGTTGACCCAGTCATCTCTTCCAACCGCCACACCAATGACCAGAATTAAAACCAAAACACTCCCACATGGCCCTCATTTTCTTCCATATAGACACTCATCATAACCTTGGCTGGAAGTTTTTATGAGGCACACAGCCCAAGACAAAGTCAAAATAAGTTCCCTTGCCCTTCATTTGTCTAAAGTCAGTGTTTCCTGGACAACGTTCCTGTGAACCAGGACTGATCAAAGAGGTCTGCCATTAATACTGTTCTGCTTTTCCAATTTGAGGCATACAGACTGTCGGGTATAGTTTCTTTATGTGATTTGCAGTCATGAGAAAACCCAAGCACCTATGGGCTAGCCTCTGCATGGCTTGAAGAACTCAGTTGACCCAAAGATCCCTGTTATCACTTGATGGAGATCAGGAACCTTACAGAGGAAGGCAAGAGACTTCATCACAATGACTTCTCTTTTGGCCATTTTGGATTCGGATGCACACATGGGATCTTTCTTTAGATCCATCAGGTGCTGAGAATCTAAGCGATAATCTCACACTGCACTAAGAGGCTGATTCAGACATATCCCTTTGCAAAGCAATTAAGCCAGGAGCCACAGGTGATGCCCATTTATTTCCATTTGAAAACTGTTTCTTTCAGGCTTTGGAAATGTGTGGCTTTAGGCAAAGTCCTTCCTTTCATTCAGGGCAACAGAACAATAGGTAAGCAAAATACCAAAGCAGATTTTCTCCACTGAGACTTTCCTGGTCACACTGATATCTGAGTTTTCTGAGATATTCACCATTCTCTTCAGCTATCCAGTACATGGCCATGTCCCAGATTGTGGAGGAGATACATATCTTGAACACAAAACCATGAGCCTATGGGAGAGTGACCAGATTCAGGAAGATATCAGGAATGTAGGAAGGTAATAGGTGTTGCCCATCCATAAGGTAACCTGCAGTCCATTCATAAATTGGACAGGATGAATTCTGCGAAGAATTCTACTAGACAGGACACATCTATTGATGCATTCTCTTTTCTATTGTCTACAACCACAAATACAGTGGGATACCCAGACATAGAAACACTCACCTTCTCAAAGGACTTACTAGAAACAGTCCACTCCAAACCAAACAAACCGACTTTCCTACATTTTCTCAAAACTTGAGACAAAAATCACAAACACACAAACACACACACACACACAAAGGCACCTTCTTTCCCCAAATAGGTCTGTGACTATCCGGAGCGTCCTCTGACTGGTGGGCCATACTATGTTTCCCCGAAATGGGCTGTCCTATGTCAGATCTGGTCTTCTTGGCCAAAACTGTGAAGTTATCAGGAGCCAGCGGTGAGCCACTGCCTGTTTTCTCAGGTAAAGCCCCTATTCAGAGCTTTCCTGGCATTTGTCCATCTTCAATTTAGTAGTTGCCAAGAAAGACTTACTCTATCCTTCTTAAATCCAAAAATTTGAGACCACTGGGACTTAGACTGGGACTGCTTCAGAGTGCCTGGCTTCCTGGATTCCAAGTTCAGAGTGTTCCATCAACAAGAAAGTGACATGGGTCACTTCTTCTAGAACTGAATGAGGTCACTGCCTTGGCAACCACTTTGTCCTAACAGTTGCTTCCAAGGGTCCATGAGATAGATCCTGCCCCTACTTCCTATGACACTTTCACAAGTTAGAATGGAATATCAACCATAGGCACCCGGGAACAGCTCTCCACACAAGCATGGTTTGGTCCATCTTCTCTACATTAACAAGAGAGAGACTGCTTCAGACACACCCCTTCATCCTGACCTGTTTGTTTTTTTTTGTCATGAAAGATGACTTTCGCACTCTCAGGTCCATCATAGCTGCCTACATCTTCTTTAGGGATCATTTCTGCATGGACCTTTGAAGTTCTCCGGAAGTTGAAGATCTCCTACATTCCTGTATTGTAAGACCAACTCTGTCCCTGCTCTTCTGTAAAGTTAGATTGAGGGAACAGTGTTTGGTTACAGTTAATAACATGTTTGATTTGGGTTAGGATCATTCTGCTGGATGAATAATGGTGTTGGGAACCTGCAATATTTATAAGATTATATAGGTGAAATATATGAATGAAAACAGAAATCTCGGTAACATTTGAAGCCCAGAAGGGCATTGGGTCCTTGATTGGGATACTTAGCTTTTAATTATGTTCTGCACAGATGTCTCAGATAAATCTATACACAATGGCATAAGATCTGATACCTTGGATGATTGAATGTTGAGGAGAACAACCATTCAAAGAGGGAGAGTCGGTAGGATTAGGAAGATAGTTGGTAGGATTATAAAAAAGTGTGAGTATAGCATTTGGACAAATAGTTCTTTAGCAATAGGTTTTCAGGTAGACAGAAAATGTAAATGTCAGCATATGTGAAGAGTCAGTCACAGTGATGAACTGGGGAAAATATGTAGGAAAGCAGATATCAATAGAGACATTAGGAAATCAGGCAAAGTATAAAGTGAGTGATAGCAAAAGACATTTTCAACAGGCTTGAGATTGAATATATAATCTTAGGAAGTAACAAATATGTAGTCACCAATAGGATTGACATTTGAGAGCATTAGGCAACCTGGACATGGGTTATTTTCATAATCCATACTCACATTCCATTTAGGCTTTGGTACAATCGTAAGTGTGACTTTGCATTTTGTGGCCAGAATATTACTGTGATAAAACGTATATGTAGATCAGGTGACATGAGTATTTCTTGCACCATTTCTTGGAGCAACATTTTGAAGGGGTATAAATTAGTATTGGGGGTACATATAGGTGTACCATGTATGTATGAATATAGAGATAATGCATGAATAGACCATACTGCGAATAAATAATATAACTTGTTCCAACTTTAAATAATGGATTGAATTGATATCTGAAAATACACAGGAATCATATATTGATATACATACATTCATTCCAACCAGTAATACATCTAATGGTAATATTACGGTTGTGGTTTATCACCAAGAGTGTGTGAATTTTGCTTCAAATTTGATTATGGAAATCGAAAATAATGTGTTTGGAAAGAAATCTCATGAAATGACCACTCAAAAACAAGGAGGAATACATATGTTCTGAAGCAGGAAGTGATTGAATATGTTACAAATTTCTTTAAATTTGTGAACTTGTGGATGAAATGTATATTCTATAATGTATAAAAACTGCAGAAATAGTAATGTACCAGTGTTTAATAAAAATGAACGTCAAAATACACATCATGTTCCATAGGAATCTACTTGCATTGATGTTAAAGTGGGTCAGCTACTGTAAAAATATAAGGATTTGTTTGCACCATTCATTGAAGTAACTTTTTAGTACTAGAAAACAAATATGTATTTCAGGTGGATGAATATTTTTAAAATAATCTTATGAAAAGTTTAATATAAAACCACAAGAATGAATTTAGGGAGTGTATAATAGGACACATATATTTTATATTTTGAAAAATCTAGAGAGTATATATATATATATATATATATATATATATATATATACACACACACACACACACACAAAACACACACAGAGACATTAAATAGTAGCAATATATATGAAAATTAAAATTCATTGTGAAATATATATCATCCACAGATCCAAAATATTAATTTTACTGAACATGGATTTATGTATAATGTTTTTCAACTAAGAAGCTCACTCATAGTCTGAATTTTCAGTTCCAAAAGCATTAATGAGGAGTGATCTCTTCTCACACTTTGTATCTGCCAAGTTAGCCACCTCTCAAGAATATACGTGTGATACCAGGTAGGATTCTATATGTGCATATAAAAATACATGTGCTGAATAGGCTACAGAAAAATGGAGACAGGAATTCACATATGTGTTAACTTTAAAAACACATGCAGAACTATTTCAACAAAAAATTGACAAGATTTATAACTCCTACCCTATATCATGCAAAAGGCAAACCAACTATCCACCATGCCTCCTCTGAAGTGCTAGTATTTCTATTCTGTTTGGGTTACTTTTCTCCATCATATTAGAATTAGTAGTCAGAGTCTAGTATGGTATGGGTTAGTGTCAAAGATTCAGCATTTCGAATGGAAAATTGAACAATGAATCCAATGTGTATGTAAATATGTGCTACACAAAATTATTCCCACTCTCATCCAGAACAATGCCTTGACAATTCCTTCACCCCAAGTAAGACACAATTAGAGGAGAAGATTTAGAAAATCTGTGAATAAATTTGTGGAATGCAATATGCTCAGGAGCTCACAACCTTTGAAGTGGTAGAGTAGTTTCCAAAAGTATGGGACAGGGTAAAAACTCCACAAACATGGAGGTCTGCTGGCCTAGAGATTTCTAGAGAAACTGCCTGTGAGTTTGGGCACTTGAAAAATATGTTGTTGTCAGGAGCTTTAGCTTCCTTTCTAGGGAGACCATAAAAGCTTGGTCTGGATCTATGAGACCTGGAGGACATGGTTTCTTATTTCCCAATGTACATGAGGCAGCAGTGCTGAATTCTCTTTTTAGGTAAACTGTGGCCACTGGGGAATAAATGTGTGCCAGTGTGCACTGTGAAGCCATATGGTCATCTTCCATTTTCGTGGTGTTTCTTCCTGCTGCACTGGGTGTTTGGTATTTGCTTCACGAAATACAAAGGGTTCAACTGGGTCACAGTGCAAGAGGAAGTTCTGTCATGTATGGTTGGTCAGGTTTTGCAGGAGTATCCAAGAACTAGGATCCTATCCTACATATCTTGCCCCCTTGACCATAGCACCCTGATTCTGAACAATGTCCTGAAACCTCTCCAAATAACAACTTGCCTTTACATGGAAGGTTCTGCTGGCTGCACCATGTCAGTCACAAGGCATTTGAAACCAATGGAAGATACACATGGCCCCACCACAAATGTTTTATCACATACCTGCCCACCACTGCTCTAACCTACTACTCAACAGAGTCCAACTTACTGGCATCTCTGTTCTACACCATTTACATGAAACCCAGTCAATCAAGGCACTGTCTGGTATATTCATGATCAGCAACAGGACATCAAAAGGTTTTCCAGTGCCACCTGGCGATGGGAAATTCAAAAATTTCATGGTATTTATCTAGCCATTTTTCAAGGATGAAGTTGGAGGCACTGTGAGTTTCAATTCTTTCAGGAACCATTAAATGGTTAGGAAGCTCATTTCAATGAAATCTCTGGAGAACACTCACAGGTAAGGCTTCCCAAAGAGTGGCCAAAAGATCATATGTTGTTATGCCCATTTAGGTCTACAATGTGAGGTCCATATGAGTTTTGACTCTCAACTATGGGTGCCAAGTCTTTCAGAATAAAATTTGTGGTATCCTGGCTGAGAGGCTCAGTGCTCTGTGGAAAGCCACCCTGGGCCTAGAACTCAGTTTCCAAGGGCAATGCTCATGCCTGGCTTCCTAAAATCTCAACACTATTTATGGCAATACTTCTCTGAGGTCAGTTCCAGAACTCAGACTCTAAGGGAATCACACCAGAGTTCAAGAACATGTGGACCAAGTCATCTCTTCCAACCGCCACCCAAATGACCACAATTTAAACCAAAACACTCCAACGTGGCGCTCATCTTCTTCCATATAGACACTCACAATAACCTATGGCTGGAGTTTTCCATGAGGGGCACACCCCAAGACCGTGTCCAAAATAAGCTCTCTTACACCTAATTTGCCTAAATTCAGGGTGGCCTGGACACCCTTTTGTGAACCAGGAGAGATTAAGTAGGCCTCCCGTTAATACTGCTCCGCTTCTTCAATTTGAGGCCAAATGACTGTGGGGTTTGGATTCTTTATGTGAATTGGAGTCTTGAGAAAACCCAAGCAAATATGGGCTAGCCTCTGCAGGGCTTTGAAGAACTCATTTGACCCAAAGGATCCCTAATCTGACTTGATGGAGGTCAGGAAAGTTACAGAGGAAGGCGAGAGACTTCATCCACAAGGACTGCTCTTTTGGCCATTTTGTTTTTGGATGTAAACATGGGATCTTTCTTTAGATCCATCAGGAGCTGAGAATCTAAGTCACAGCCTCACACAGGGTAAATAGGCTGATTCAGACACATCCTTTCCAAAGCAATTAAGCAAAGAGCCACAGGTAATGCCCATTCATTTCCATTTGAAAACTGTTTTCTTCAGGCTTCAAAAAGTGGTGGACTGAGGAAAAGACCTTCCTGACATTCAGGGCAACAGAAGAATAGGTAAACAAAAGGCCCCAAGCAGGGTTTCTCCACTGAGACTTTCCTGGTCACACTGATATCTGAGTTTTCTGAGATGCTCACCATTCTCTTCAGTACATGGTCATGTCACAGAGCTTCGAGGTTGTACATATCTTAAACAGAAAACCATGAACCTATTCTGGAGAGTGGCCAGAATTCAGGAATAAAACAGGAACTAAGGAAGATAGCAGGTGTTGCACATCAATAAGGCAAGCTGCAGTCCATTCATAAATAGGGCAGGATGAATGCTGTGAAGCTTTCTACTAGACAGGACATATTCATTGATGCATTCTCTTTTCTAATGTCTACAACCACGGACACAGTGGGATACACAGACATAGAAATTCTCGCCTTGTCAAACGACTTACAAGAAACAGTTCACTCCAAACAAAACAAACTGCCTTTCATACCTATTCTCAGAACATGAGACAAAACCACAAACCCACACCCACACAACAAAGGCAGCTCCTTTCCCCAAGTAGGTCTGTGACTATCCGGAGTGTCCTCTGACTGGTGGGCCTTACTATGTTCCCTGGAAATAGCCTGTTCTGTCTCAGATCTGGTCTTTTTGGCCAACTCTGTGAAGTTGTCAGGAGCCAGCGGTGAGCCACTGCCTGCTTTCTCAGGAAAGGCCCCTCTTCATAGCTTTCCTTGCATTTGGCCATCCTTACATCAGTAGGTCCCAAGAAAGACTGAGTCTGTCCTTGGTAAATCAAAATAAGTTTGACCACTGGGACTGGGACTGGGACTGGCTCTGGGTGCCTGGCTTCCTGGATTCCAAGTTCAGAGAGTTCCATCACCAAGGAAGTTAGGTGTGGTCACTTCCTTTTGGAACTGAATGAGGTCACTGCCTTGGCAACAACTTTGTCTTAACAGTTGCTTCCAAGGTCACCATGAGAAGGATGCTGCTCCTACTTCCTGTGACACTTTCACAGGTCAGAGTTCTATGTCAACCATAGGCATGCAGGAGCAGCTCTCAACACATGCCTGCTTTGGTACACCTTCTCTACATTAAGAAGAGAGTGGCTGATTCAGACACATCCCTTCATCCTGAGCAGGTTGTTTGCCATGGAAGACTTTTGCTCTCTCAGGTCCTTCGTACTTGCCTACATCTTCTCCAGGGATCATTTCTGCGTGGACCTTTGAGGTTTTCAGCAGGTGGAAGATCCTCTATAATTCTGTATTTTAATACCAATTCTGTCCCTGCTCTTCTGTAAAATTAGATTGAGAGAACAGTGTATGGTTAGGATTAATAACAGGTTCGATTTGGTTTAGAAAGGAAACTACACGGTTGAGCAAACAGGGTCCTAACGTTAGCAATAATATGAGGATTTTTAATGGACCGGCCATGGCAGATAAAAGCGTAGTTAATCAGGTCACTATGTGAACCAAGACTCAAAGCTCCCTTTTGGGGCCTCTGTCTCTCTTTGACGCTCTTCAAGTCGTTTTCTTAATTTACTCATAGATTCTTTTACAACTCCAGTATTGTCGGCATAAAAACAACATTCTTCCCTCAATGCAAGCAAAAAGGCACCTTTCTCTCATAAAGAGGAGGTCCAACACTCGCCTGCTTTGTAAAACAACTTCAGAAAGAGAGAGGTTAAAATTCCTGTAAAGCTGTGATGTCGGTTTTTAATGTCTTTAAACTTTGGCATATTTCTGCTTCTAATTGTGTCTTTGTTGTGTCTCATGGACTAGCCCACCCCTTCAGCAACTATTATTTCTAATAGGATGGCTAAAGTGAGGGATACAGGTTCCCAGTGGAACCGGGTTGTATGCCCCCCTAGTTGATCTTTAAATGAACCTAAGTCATGATAGAGAACTCTGGAAAACATCTGCATCATTACATAATTAATCACATATATTGACCATTTTATGAAAACATAAATAATGTTAAAGTGTATAGAATTATACTGTTGTAGGGACGGACAAGGAAAGGGACCTAAGATAGCACCAAACACAGGAAAAAAGTCTTATTTGGTTGCATCCGGATTTAGAGGGCATTGCTTCTGTTGTAATCAATTAATCCCCTGAAGCCCAAGTTTCGGTAGTTTTAGAATTTGTACCCAACATGTAAGGGAAGTGGCTCAGAAGTTCACAGTCTGTAGAAATTCACAGAAATCAGTTTTTGTTTTTGTTTTTGTTCCTCTGTTCTGGGCAAGTTAACTTTTCAAAGACACCTTGGAAAGGGAGAGCTTTTTTGTCTCTTTTTTTCTCCCTGCCAGCTGTCACCATGAAGCCCAATTGGTAACTTTTTTTATCTTAGAAATCTAGCCATCTCTGTGAATCCCCAGCTCAAGGACAGAGGCCTTGTTCACATATTTTGTGAAAATCTAGTAAGGCGGTGTCAAGCTTAGGGGTGGTGATTTTTTCAGCGAGTGGCCAAGTAGAACAGGGCAACACGAAAAGTGGAAGTTCATCTACATTGAACTCTTTCAGAGGGACTCTTTTGCTGAAAGACCTAATGTAAGCCTCGGTGAAGACTTCTGGAGAAGGTTATTTAAGACATATCTATGGACCTGGTACAGAGGGGGAAGACGGGGAAGGCGAGGCTGAGAGCAGCTCCGTGGATCTGAGAATGAGGAAGATGAGATGTAAAAGAATAATGGAAAAGGGGTTTGGGATTTTCCTAGAACAAAACTTGAGCAGTAGAACAGGTAGAGCAGAGGTGAAGATGGGAGTGAGTATTCCAAAAAGCCTGTGAGGGACTTTAAATTCTTAGTAACCTGTTTTCAGTGATGACAAAGCAACTTTAAAGGCTATTTTTATTACATCTTGGATAGGGGTCTGAGGGCTCTTCTCAGCTGGTTTGAGCTTTGGTTTAGCTTCTTAGAGGACTTGGTGGGACCTAGTGCAGGCACAGTCAGAAAAAGAGAGGAGTGAGTGAGTGGAGGGGTACCTCGGTACCTGCTACCTCAGCAAGGGGGCAATGGTCTGAGAACTGGCGGAGGTTTGGGTTTTTGATGTAGTAATTGGAGGGAAGAAATCAGGTTGCTGAGGTGGGAGTGACAGCAGAGAGTCTAGAGCAGAAGGCTGAGGGTGAGGAACTATTGGAGAAGCATAGTACAGGATGTGAGTGAAGGAGGGAAAAGGATTCCACATAGGGGAATTTTCCCCTTTTGAGCACTTGCCAAAGTTAAAAATGTCACGCAGAATTTGAGGATCTAGAGAACCCTCTGGGGGCCATAGTTTTTGGTTGTCTAATTGGTTATATGGCCAATGCTGTGTACTGAATTTGATGAGGAGTTTGGGTTCCACCAGGCAGCCCCGGTATGCTCACATCCCCATGAATTACACAAGAAGTTGGCTTTCCCCCCACACAGCCATGGCTGTTTGTGGCTTTGATAGTCCGTCGGGCATATATAGTAATCTAGGCTAACCAACCTGAATCTGGCTCGCGTTTCCGTGCATCCATAATGTTTGTTTCAATTATCTATGGTATGGAAGGGATTTAATGGAACTTTAGTGGGATCCTCTTCATTGGGGTTATCTCAATAGGAAAGACCTATACCAAGCTGAAAAATATCTGGGTGGAGAGATAGCCACCAGGTCCCTAAGGGGGCTGTATGCGAGATAGACCATACTTCTTGTCTAGTAGGATTTCAGATCAGCCTTCACTGCTGAACAGGCTGATGAGGGTTAGGAGTACTGGTGGCCAAGGGGAGAGTCTATAGTCTTGTCCACATAGCGAATACGCAATTTGAAATGGTTACCAGTTTTTTCCAGTTTCCAACCAGAGTCTGGACACAGCGAAGGCTTGAGATGAGAGGCATGGATCCAAAAAGTGATTCTGTCTACTTTTATGCCTGTAGGTGTTATAAGTAGCACCTGGTATGTTCCTTTCCAGCGGGGTTCTAGGGATAACACCTGATGTTGTCTTATGTTGACGAAGTCTCTTACTTGATATTGATGTGGAATCCCCTCGTCCCCTGGTTGGTAGGCAGTGGCCAGCTGTTTCCACAGTTATCACTGAGTTCTTTCAATGGCTTTAAGTCTGTCAAGCAAGGGGTGTGGAAGGGATTGTTAGGCCTTAGAGTTGGGGATTAGGTCCCTTACTGGATGATGGGCATCATAGAGAATTTCATAGGGGGTGAGGTTTCACAAAGAAACTGAGGGAGTATTTCTCGCATGAAACAGTGCATAAGGCAGGAGCATTGTCCAATCTTTTATGCCGGTCTCTAAGCTTAATTTTGTTAAGGTCTGTTTAATGGTTCTATTTATTTTTTGTACCTCTCCTGAGCTCTGGGGTATATAAGCATAATGTAACTTACAATTAATCCACACCTGACTTACCTGGGCCATGAACACAAGTCCATTATTAGACCCTATTATCTTAGACAGACCGTATCTTGGAAAAATATCTTCCAGGATCTTCTTGAGAACCATTTGCGCCGTTTTTTTTTTTTTTCTCTGTGTGTGTGTGTGTGTGTGTGTGTGTGTGTGTGTGTGTGTAAGGCTTCAATCCATCCTGAGAATGTATCCACAAAGACTAGGAGATATTTAAGTCCATACCTTGCTGGCTTAATTTCAGTAATGTCCACTTCCCAGAATTGTCCTGGTCTGGTTCCTCGTAGGTGCTTTCGTCTAAGAAACTTGGAAGGGTAAGCATTAAACAATTGACTGACCCGACAGGCTTTTGTTACCAGTTCAATTATTTCCTTTCGCTGTGCGTCAGTTAGTGGAAAACTCTGTTCTTAATCCTACAGGAATGCCTGCAGTTTCTTTGAACCAAGGTGAGTGAGTTGATGTACATTTTTAACGTAGTGTAGGGCTTTCTGTAATTGCAGGCTGAGCTCAGTAAAGTTGAGGCGTTCAATGTCAGTGTCCTTAGATGTTATCTAAAACTTCCTGGTACTTAGGGGTCCATTGGAATTGGGCATCTCCCTTTAACAGCGGGTATAAAGGAGCAGCTAAGGACTCAAACCCATTTATCCATAACCTGCAAAACCCAGCAATCCCAAGAAACTCTTAGTTGTCTGCTGTAAGATGGGCTTGGTATCTGCTCAATGGTTTGTTTTCTGGGCTCAGTGAGCCATCGTTTACCGCCCCAAAGGAAATAGTCGAGGAAGATTACTTCTTGCTGGCAAATTGGGCAATTTTGGCCGAAGCTCTATACCCGAGTTGAGCAAGCTCGGATAATAGTGCTTGGGTCCCAGTTCAGTTTTCCTTGGTGTTGGATGCCAGTAGCAGGTGATCCACATATTGAAGCTGGGTGAATTCGGGGTGTGTAGTTCTGAAATTGTTGAGATCTCTGTGAAGGGCTTCATCAAAGAGAGTGGGGGAGTTTTTGAACCCCTCTGCGAGTCTAGTCCAAGTTAGTTGACTAGACTTTCCGGTTTCTGGGTCTACCCACCCAAAAGCAAACAGCAACTGACTATCTTTATGCAGAGGCAAGCAAAAGAAAGCTTGTTTTAAGTCCAGAACAGTATACCATTTCTGCTCAGGGTTCAGAGTGCAAAGCAGATTGAACAGATTAGGTACCGTGGGGTAAATGTCCTGCACTCTGTTGTTGATCTCTCTTAGGTCTTTAACAGGGTGATAGTCCCTGGTTCCTGGCTTTTTCTTCTAATAGCAGGGGAGTGTTCCAGGCCAATTGACAGGGCCTTACGACCCCTAAGGCCAGATATTTCTGAATATAGGGCCTTATCCCATCTTTAGCTTTTTATGCTTAGAAGATATTATTTGACATTGATTGGGGAGGCTGAGGTTTTTAAATCCACTGTTATTGGAGGTTGTTTCACGGCCAGGCCTAACACAGCAGTTTTTGCCCATGCATCTCGGTAATCTGTTATCCATTTCTGGGGTAGCTTGCCTGTTTGTTCAGTCTTGGGGGGTGTGAAGAGTGGACGTTCATCTTCTACTAATATAGTGAAAGCCGTGACTATAGGAGTTTTTACTGAAGGATTTAGAAATTTCATTTGGGGGCCTTCAGGGTTAAAAGTTATTTTGGCCCAGAGCTTGGTGAGCAGATCTCTGCCCATCAATGGGTGCGGGCATTCTGGGATTACTAGGAAGGAGTGATGGATTTTTCCTTTCCCCAGGTCCATGGTCCTCTTAGAAATCTAAGCCCGATATTTACTGCCGTTAGCCCTTTGAACTACAGACCTTTTATTTGATAGACGGCCCAATGGGGCCTTAAGGGCTGAGTATACTGCTCCTGTATTCACTTCAAAGTTTACTGGGGTCCCCTACACTTCAAATCTTACCCTGAGCTAGGGGAAAGAATCTGAGCCCCAACTTTCTTAGTCATCCCCCAGAGTCAGAATGGCTGGCTGGCATGTCTGTCTCTTTATAGGGCACTCTTTGGCCCAGTGTCCTTTTTTTTTACAGTAGGCACATTGATCTGAGGCCAGGGTGGCCTGTGGCACGGGCCCAGGTATCGCTTCCTGTCACCTTATGTCTTAATTTCTGGCCTCTTTCTTGTTGTGACCAGGATCTTAGTCAATGCCTTAGTCTTTCTTTTGCTTCTCTCATCCTCCCTCTGCTCCCTTTCTTTTTCCCTGTTTCTCTCTTATAGTATACTTTTTCGGCTTCTCTGACTAAATCTCTCTTTTAACTTTTTTTTTTTTAATATCCATGGCAGCTTCAACAATTAAGGCCATCGTGACAGATGCCTTTTGATCTGCTGCCTGAGGATCGAAAGGAGTATATCTCTTATATACCTCCATAATTCTCTCTAGAAACATAGAGGAAGATTCATCAGGCCTTTAAATAATTTCTCTTACCATGGAAAATTAGTTGGTCACCTAGCGGCCCCTTGGATACCCGCAATTAGAGCCTGGCAATAATTGGACAGATGCTCCCTATCTTCAAAGGTGTTGGGGTCCCAGTTGGGTTGGTTAAAGGGGAAGGCAGCTTTTATTATGTTGGGAAGTTGTGTTGGTCTCCCATCAGGTCCGAGGATATTTTTTTCTAGCTTCCAGGAGGTTTTTCTCTCATTCCTCTGTCATGAAGAGAGTCCCTAGGAGTTGTTGGCAGTCATTCCAAGTAGGCAGGTGTGAAAACGTTGGCGAGTTCTCTGAGTTTTTTTAGCCGGGCCAGCTTCCTCCAGGGAAGGAGGCGCTGTGTGTGTCATGGGACAGTCATCTGGAGGGCGCTGGGCCATTCTGGCTTCCTCGAATTGTGGAGAGGCTGAGTCAGCAGCAGGGGAATTACTTACAGGGTTTTGGGGGTTGGGGGACAAGGGCAGAGGATAAGGACGAGTAGAGTCTTGAGACTCAGGGAGAACAGAGGGTGGAGGTTGAGGAACAGAGAGTTTGAGAGATAGAATCATAGGGGAAGGAGTAGGAGTGGGTGCAGGGACAAGGAAAGGCTTCACCCATGGAGGAGGAGATTTGCAGAGGTCCTGACAAGTTAAGATATATGGCTATTGATCTGGATGTCTATGTGGCCCCGGCTGAAAGACAATATCTCAGACTTTTCAAATTAGTGCGAAGTAGAAACATCCTTCTAGAGGCCATCCGACTACAAAGGTGGGTTATTCTGAGACACAGAATCTGCCAGGTCTGGTGTTTTAATGAAAAAGAAAGATTGTGAGCCCTTAAGCAGACTTTGGTCCAGTGATTAAGGGTCAGGGACAGAGGCATTGAAGTGCTCTGTCCCATAATGAAATATACACAGACAGTGAAAGCAACAACACATGACATAGACAAGACAAGACAATAAAGACAGGCAATGGACGTCCAATACTGAGACCAGGACTGAGTAGCCGGCAAAACCTGATGGGCTGGCAATTCCGAATCTGAAAGAAAATATCACTGAGTCGAGGAGACTATGGTTCCTTGATTTCCCGACTCCATCCCCCAGGGACATGGCCTGTGGCTCTGTGACATGTGTGGCAGCCACCGTGGGAGAGAGCTCACGCTCTTTACCAATAGCCATTTTGTCAAACCCTAACCTGAATCCTGAAACCAGAAAGAGGGGCCTTATTTACCCCCAGAGTATCCCGTTGGGGGTCTTTCATCTGCAGCTGCCGGATCTCCCTGGGGCCACCAGAAGTAAAGGTCGGGTGAGCATCGATGAAAGAGACCACCAAGAGACTGTCTAATGCAACAGCAAAGGGTTTATTGGGAGTCCGGCATGCAAGGGCTCAGAGCTCGCTTGAACAGAGCAGAGAGCCCTGAGAACAGCTTAAGAAGTGCTTATATATTTTCCTTGGAGAGGGCAGGGAGGGAAGTTTATTGATGGGTAAGGGCGAGTGGGCGGTTTGCGTGCAAATGGTTGATGGAGTACATTCTGCAGTTTGGCAGTTGGGGACAGCACATTCTGGGAACAAGAAGAGCAAACAGTTCTCAAGATTTCAACAGTGTTTTATTAAGCATACAGAAAAACAGGAAGTGACAAGTACCTATTTTATTAACCTTTCAATATAAGTATGAAAACAGAAATCTAGGTTAGATTTGAAGCCCAGAAGTTCATTTGGCCCTTGATTGGTATACTTAGCTTTGAATTACGTTCCGTAGAGATGTCCCAGAAATATGGATATACAATGACACAGGACCTTGTACCTTCTCAGAGGTCAGTTCCAAAACACAGTCTCTAAGGGGAATCACACCAAAGTTCAAGACAAGATGGACTCAATTATCTCTACCAACCACCACACAAATGACCACAATTAAAACCAAAACACTCCCAAATGGCACTCATCTTCTTCCAAATAGACACTCATCATAACTTCTGGCAGGAGGATTCCATGAGAGGCGCAGCACAAGACAGTGTCCCAAATAATCTCCCTTTCCCCTCATTTACCAAAAGTCAGAGTGGCCTGGACACCCTTCCTGTGAACCAGGAGTGATCAAATATGCCTGCCATTAATACAGCTCTGTTCTTCAATTTGAGGCCTACTGACGGTGGGGTTTAGATTCTTTATTTGAATTGGATTCATAAGAAAACCCAAGAACCTATGGGCTAGCATCTGCAAGGCTTTGAAGAACTCAATTGACCCAATGGATCCCTTTTCTCACTTGATTGAGGTCAGGAACCTTACAGAGGAATGCGAGAGACTTCATCAACAATGACTGATTTTTTGGCCATTTTGATTTTGGATCCACACATGGGATCTTTCTTTAGATCCATCAGGTGCTGATAATCTAAGCCACAGGCTCACACAGAGCCAAGAGGCTGATTCAGACACATCCCTTTACAATGCATTTAAGCAAAGAACCACAGGTGATGCCCATTCATTTCCGTTTGAAAACTGTTTTCTTCAGGCTTCACAAAAGCGGGGCCTGAGGCAAAGACCTTCCTGACATTCAGGGCAACAGAACATTAGGTAATCAAAAGGCCCTTCGCAGGGTTTCTCTACTGAGACTTTCTGGGTCACAGTGATATCTGACTTTTCTGAGATGCTTGCCATTCTCTTCAGCTATCCAGTACATGTCCATGTCACAGTGCTTGGAGGTGGTACATATCGTGGATGCAAATGCATGAACCTATTCTGGAGAGTGGCTAGATTTCAGGAAGAAAACAGGAACTTAGGAAAATAGCAGGTGTTGCCCATCGATAAGGCAAGCCCTAGTGCATTCATAAATTGGGCAGGATGAATGCTGGGAAGCTTTCTACTTGACAGGAAACATCCATTGATGCATTCTCTTTTCTAATGTCTACAAGCACGGACACAGTGGGATACACAGACATAGAAACACTCGCCTTGTGAAACAACTTACTAGAAACAGTTCACTCCAAACCAAACAAACCGACTCTCCTGCCTATTCTCAGAACATGAGACAAAACCACAAACACACATCCACACCCACAAAGGCACCTCCTTCCCCAAGTAGGTCTCTCACTCTCCAGAGTATCCTCTTACTGCTGGGCCATACTATGTTCCCCCGATATGGCGTTTCCTGTCTCAGATCTGGTCTCCTTGTCCAACTCTGTGAAGTGGTCAGGAGCCAGCTGTGAGCCACTACCTACTTTTTCAGGAAAGGCCCCTCTTCAGAGAACTCCTGGCATTTGGCCATCCTCACATCAGTAGGTACCAAGAAAGACTGACTCTGTCCTTGCTAAATCGAAGCAAGTGAGACACTGGGACTGGGACTGAGACTGACTCTGTGTGCCTGGCTTCCTGGATCCCAAGTTCAGAGAGTTCCATTACCAAGGGATTGAAGTGAGGTCACATCCTTCAGGAACTGAATGAGGTCACTGCCTTGGCAACCACTTTGTCCAAAGAGTTGCTTTCAAGCGTACCATGAGAAGGAGGCTTACCCTATTTTCTGTAGCACTTTCACAAATTAGAATGGTATATCAACCATAGGCACCAAGGAACCGCTCTCCACACAGGCCTGATTTGGTCCATCTTCTTTATATTTGGAAGAGAGCCTTTAGTCCAGGGAGCACTGCAGTGAACCTCTGCACTAAAACTATTAGCAAGCACCTGATGGAGGACGCCTCCATAGGTAAGTGGCTCCTTTATAACATCTGATATCTGGTTAAGGGAGATCTCTTCTGATGACAGAGATGTGGCACGGGGAGGCTCACGTATACTTCTGTCCAGGACAGTAACGAGAATCTTTCTGTCCTCTGTTCTGTTCTGTAGGGAATTCCTCTGGAACTGTAGAGAGGTGCCGACGGGCACGCATGCGCTCCTACCCTGGAGCTTTAGCAAGATGTTGCACTCTTGCCCTGTTTCTGTGTTTAGGCGCTGGGTTTCTGTTTTTTTTGTGTTCTGTGTTATATTTTTTGGTTTTTTGTTTGTTTGTTTTTGTTCGTTTTGTTGTGTGATATTGGTGGTAAAAACTTAAGTATATTGGACATGAAAATCAGAAATAAAGAGATTAAGCCTGACACCCCTTTGGACTGTGTTTTAAGGAACTGCAATGAACTTTATCCCCCATTGTAAAGCAGGATGATAGAAGCCCCTAGCTGGCTGCCTGGAGCACACCCATTGCAGAGGGCTATGCCTGCTGGGGACCTAAGAACTGAGTATCTCCCAGGTTAACAAGTGAAACTCCTTTAAAACCCCTTGTCCCTCCAGATAAAGAGAGTCACAACTTTGGCAGAGTCCCCTGTGTTTCTCCTTTGTTAGCCAAGCAATAAAACTCCTTTTTTCTTTTTCTCAAAACCCAGTCCTCATTATTAAATTTGTATTAATTGGCTTCAAGGTCAGGAACCAAACTTTAAGTTACAAATCTTGTACCCCCCCTCCGCCCCGGAACTTTGTGAGAGCTATCTACTGAAATGTTAGGAGATAGAGCATGCTTGATGTGGAACTGAATCAGAGGAGCTAATCCTGTATGTAAAAGGGGAAACTGAGGGACTCCCAGCAGCTGCCAAAGCCCTGTTGATTCAGGGAATTACCTCCTTCCTTCCCTGCACTGTAAGGATTATGCCACCTCTGTCTTGTTAAAAAAAGAGAAAAAGAAAAAGGTGACACTAAATGCAGTAAAGTCACCATGGAGACACTTTATTTTACATTTCAGGTTGCCCTTCTGTGAAAACATCTGGTCCCCTTGTGGGGACATCTATGGTGCCACTGCTGTAGGAGATTTTTCTCTTATCTGCTCTGGTTTAAAGGGTTCTGTCTGACAGCCATAGTCTGGACCTCCTTTCTGTCTGTATTGTGTCTTAGTTTCTGGCCCTTTAAGACATCTGCAATAATGTGTTGATATTATAAATTGTTTTTGGGGAATGATCTTAGCTGAATGTGTGTCTAAATGATGATGTTTTATTTTAACAATCTGGTAACTGAATTTGTTTTTGAAGCATTGCACAATCTTGGAGTAAAAAGTCGGGTTTAGGTAATTGTTTAGTTTATGATTTCAGATAATTCATGCCAGAGAACTTAAATACTTAGGATGGATAACTGAAGAACTCTACTTCCAAGTTGGCAAGACACTTCCCAATCATACGGTCTTTTTTTTTTTTTTTTTTTCACCAATTTTGAATTGGGTAGCCTGGGAAAATGTCACTGTGTGTACCAGTGCATTAATTTGGACATAAATAGTAAATCATAGTATGGTGTCTGTTGACAAAACAAGATGTAAAGATATAAAATTTTGTGAATTGTATCTTAAACTTGTATCATAATTTTCAACATCTGAACCTGAAAATTATGGTTAAAATGCCTTAGTCCTGAGATGTCTGTTCAGAATAGCAGTTTTTTTGCTGCTCCTTCCAGACCTCAGCCATGACTTATGTTGAAATGCAAATGAAAGAAGCCTGCAAGCTTTGTAGGAGAGTGATTTGAGGTCTAAGGGAAAAAAAGGTAAATTGTATGTTATTTACTAATTACTGGCAAGTCATTTTTTCTAGGACTCTTATTTTTTTTCTTAGATACTTTATGTTTTTTGACCTCATGATTTTGAGCATACAGACCTAGGTTAATGTTTTTCTGATCAGTTCTATCTTTGACCAACTGTGGACTTTTTGAAACATTGCAATAAAGATTTCAACTATGAAAAGCTACAAGGCCTTTACTATTATTATGTGTGCACAAATTGTTATGTGTTGTATGTCTATATATACATATATCCGTATATCATATATATGATACACAAATTAACATATATAAGGAGCGCTCATAAAAAAATAGCGCTCGTAAAAACAAATTTTAAAAAAGTGGATCCAAAGATCTTTAATTCACGTGATTTAAATGTTTCAATTTAAATTGGATAAAGAGATAAAAACAAATGTCTTTAAATTTAAGCTTACAAAGTTTTCTAGGTGTTCAAACATCTAACAAAATATTAACATCTACAAAATGTCTAATATGCCTTGGCTCTAGTACCTTTCCTTCAACATAAAAATGGTTTACACTGTTCAATACATTTCTCTAACTTTTTGATAAATAAGTAAAGTAAATTTGATATGGTATTACTCATTCATGAGTACTTTTGTTAGATATCTGATTGATTTACTAAGATCTGTATTTTTTTTAGTAAACTCTGTATAAGATTGTAAAAATCAGTCATGTGTTAATGAGACAAAAATTTCTTAAAACATAAGTTTACCCATAACATTGAGTTTATTAAGATTTATGTTTTCTAGAGCAAGCAACCATAAAAATTAAACAACTGATTAAATAAAAACTGTTATTTTAGAGCACTGTACTGCCATTTCTTTAAAAGCCAAACTTGATTAATGTAGAAACATAAATGTAATTGTTATGCTATTAATGTTTACATATCTTACAGGTATGGAAGTCTGTAAGGTAGAAACGTTTAAAGAGTATTATATCAAGCTGGTGCTCTGAAGTTGTGTGGTAAAAAATATATTGTGGATTTATTTACCTGTTATCAATAAGATATGTAAATTTTTATGTTACTTTTTACATTGGGGAACAATTTAAATGTATTTTTAAGTTAATTAGAGCCTAATCTTTGTAAAGGTTAAAAACTTTCAGCCTTTCTTTAATTCATGTTTTAAATGTGATATCATATGGTGTTAGCTAATGTTCATGTGACCTCAAACAATTTATTTAAACATTGTCAAATGATATTTAAAAATAAAGATCAGCTTTAGAACTAAAATAGTTAAGATTTATAAAGAGCCCTGCCTTTCCTGAGATAAGGCTGTGTGTCCCATCTTACTACATGTGAGAATGACTATGAAACGATTAGGTCAGATAATATTTCTTTAAAGTTATGTTAAAAAGTTTTTTTTTATTGTCAATATTCCTAGGATCTCAAACAGGGGATATAATGTATAACTCAGCCAAAAAATTCAGGGAAGATATTACACGAACTAAGTATTTTTACTTTTGTTAATTTTAGTTTGAAATTTTCTTATAAGTGATCTAAAGATTCCCTGTTAGTGTTTTACAAATGCGTTGCTATAAGAACACAACATGGGTTTATTCAAGATAATAAGTCATCAACTACAATACAGACAGAATAATACAGATCCCAATTAATAAAAAGGTAATTATAAAGTTATAGACATTAAAGCCCAGTACTCTTAATGTAAGGCTGTTAAAATTTATTTGCTGGATTTTTAAGATTAGGATTTAAAATGAATGTTAAATGAAAAGGGCCAAGAAAACCAATATTTGGCTCTTGCCCTCTGAGTCAGTCTGAATCCAGGGAACAGGGGACTTCTCTAAAGAGCTTTGCAACTCTGGGCCACATAACCTCCTGATCAGGGAGATTAATGAGACCACTGGAGAACAGAAAGCCAATCAGTGCATTTGTTACAAAGAGGAGAGTCATCAGAGAAAGGAGACATCCCTGATGCTTCTGAGGGAAGCCAAATGGTCAAGCAAGACCTGGACCCACCTAGCGCAAATGGCACTAGCAGAACTGAGAATCTCCTCTCAAGTTTCCCCAGAATTGATTCCCACAAAAGCTCAGCTGACTGTTAACAATAGATAGAAACAAAAGTCAGTTTGACTGCTTCATCTTAAACACTTAGCAAAGACAGTTAAGACCAAAATACAGCCACTCCTGGGCATTTTAAATAATAATAATAATAATAATAATAATAATAATAATAATAATAATAATAATAATAATAAAATTTTAAGGTATGCACTTTATCTTATCCTCCCAAAATAAGTAAGACTGGAGGCTACAAAGAAGGATTCTCACACAGGAATGCCTAATACTTATAAAAAGAGACTATCAAGAAGAGCTGCCACAGGCAGAAGTTTTCAGTTTAAGACCTACAGATATTCCTAACCTACACAGGTAGGCTTGGTGTTTGCTAGTACGATTATCCAGCCCTGAGTAACAGAATTAAAGGTTTCTCTATTAGACGCAGAGGTCATACTAGTAAAAGGATTTTTACAAGATCAGATGACATTAAATTATTAAACTGTGTCTTATTGGGAGGGCCAACTGTAACACTTAAAGTTAAATATTAAGTTGACAGTCCTGATAATTGGGGATATTAAAGACTGGTGAGGGAATTTCTATACAGTGACATGTTCCAGCTGCTGCAACATTTATTCAGTACTCATGGTTTTTGTTTCACTCATAGAAGAATCCATTCACAGATGACTTTACAACCTGTTCTTCCCCAACCTGACTTCAAACCGAACTGACTTCTAAAGGGCAACTCATGTCTCTCAACTGACTTCTAATAGTCAACTCATGTCCCTCACGACGAGCCCACTCACGTCACCCTGTCTCAGGAGAGAAGAAGAAAAAATTAGTGATGCCACTCTTTTTACAACAATGGAGAGAAAGATAAATAGACTATCAATATAAATAATTAATTAAGTCAGGTAAAATCAGGGAGATCAGTTTTGGGTGAGTTGCAAAATTTTGGAGACTCTTATCTGAGGGATAAAAATTTCCTCAGTGTTCTTCCCATAATCTATCAAAGATTTGAAAGGGACACAGAGAAAAGGGGGAAATTGTAGACCCAACCTGATCTTTTATTAAAATTGGGAGCCATCCTGCCACAAAGCCATGAAAAGATAATTTTGGCTTTACCATAAATTACTTCAAATTCTGAACCTGCGTGGAATGCCTGCCCACGTCTTGAACTCACGCATGCCCAGCTCTCTGACCAGATAGCAGCCCTCTCTGAAACTTTAGTGACACATCATAAATATTTGCCTTCTCTGGCCAGACAACAACCCTCTCTGAGGCTCTAATGGTCCTCATGAATTCTGATGTAGGGACAGCAAAAAAATTGTAAACTACCTTTAATGTGATGTTTATCAGAGTTCTGTTATCTGTAACCCCCCTTTTGTGTAACTTTCTGGGCTATAAAACTGGGCTGTAGGAAAGCTGGGGATGCTGTCTTGTTCCCACCATTTTGGGAGGGAGAGGCAGCATGGCCGGTGGAAATAATAAGCTTAATTTTATTTGATTTTAATTTGAGTCAGTGGTCTTTTCTAGCGTCCTGGTCTAACAGGTAAACACTCCAAAGACGTGGAGCTCTGCCGGCCTAAAGACTTCTTGAGAAACTTCCTCTGAGTTTGGGCACTTGAAATATATGTTGCTGTAAGGAGATTTAGCTTCCTTTCTAGTGACACCATAAAAGCTGGGTCTGCATCTACGTGACCTGGAGGACATGGTTTTTTGTATTCTAATGAACATGAGGCAGCAGTGCTGAATTTTGTATTTATAGGTAAACTGTGGCCACTTGGTGCTCAGTGTCTCCCCGTGTGAACTGTGAAGCCATTTGGTCATCCTCCACTTTTCGTGGTGTTTCTTGCTGCTGCACTGGGAGTTTGGTATTTGCTTCATGAAATACAATGAGTTCAACTGGGACCCAGTATTGGAGGGAGTTCTGTCACTTGTGGTGACAGAGAATGCACCAATCAGGCTTCTATCTCACAAAGCTTGCCCATTTGTCCATAGAAATCTGACTCTGAACTTTGCCCAGAAACCTCTCCATGTAACAAGAAGGGTCTGCTGGCTGCACCATATCAGTCACAAGCCATTTTGAAGGCAATGGAAAATCCTCCTGGCCACACCACAGATGTATTATCACACACCTGCCCACCACTGCAATAGGCCCACTACTCAGCAGGGTCCAACTTACTGGCATCTTTGTTCTACACCATTTTCATGAAACCCCGTCAATCATGGCATTCTCTTGTACACTCATGATCAGGAAAAAGACATCCAAAGGTTCTCCAGTGCCACCTGGTTAAGGGAATTTAAAAAATTTTATTGTATTTATTTAGCCATTTTTCATGGATGAAGTTGGAGGCATTGTGGGTTTCAGTTCATTCAGGAACCATTAAATGGTGAGGAAACTCATTTCAATGAAATCTCTGGAGAAATCTCACAGGCAAGTCATCCCATAGAGTGGTCAAAAGGTCACATGAAGCCAGGCCCATTGAGGTCTTCAATGTGACGTCCATGGGTGTTCTGACTGTCAACTATGGCTGCCACATCTTTCAGAATAAAATCATGTGATATCTTAGCTGAGATTCCAAGGCTCTGTGGAAAGTCACCCTTCTTTTTTGATCTCAGTTTCCAAGGGGAAATCCAATGTGTGGCCTCCTAAAATCTGAACACAGTTCATGGCAATATTTCTCTGAGATCAGTTCCAGAACTCAGACTCTAAGGGGAATCACACCAGAGTTCAAGCCCAGGTAGACTCTGTCATCACTTCCAAGCACTACACAAATGACCACAATTAAAACCAAAACACTCCCACAAGGCCCTCATCTTCTTCCATATAGACACTCATCATAACCTGTGGCTGGAGGTTTCCATGAGGGGCTCAGCCCAAGACAGTGTACAAAATAAACTCCCTTGCCCATAATTTGCCTAAAGTCAGGGTTGCCTGGATACCCTTCCTGAGAACCAGGAGTGATCAAATAAGCCTGCCATAAATACTCCTCTGCTTCTCCAATTTGAGGCCTACTGACTCTCGGGTATAGACTCTTTATGTGAATTGGAATCATGAGAAAACCCAAGCACATATGGGCTATCATCTGCAGTGTTTTGAGAACTCATTTGACACAAAGGATCCCTATTTTCACTTGATGGAGGTTAGGAACGTTACAGAGGAAGGCGAGAGACTTCGTCCACAATGACTGCTTTTTTGGCCATTTTGGTTTTGGAAGCACACGTGGGAACTTTCTTTAGATCCATCAGGTGCTGAGAATCTATGCAACAGCCTCACACATGGCCAAGAGTCTGATGCAGACACATTCCTTTCCAAAGCAATTAAGCAAAGAGCAACAGATGATGCCCATTAATTCCCCTTGAAAACCGTTTCCTTCAGGCTTCACAAAGGAGTGGCCTGAGGCAAAGACCTTTCTGACATTCAGGGCAACAGAACAATAGATAAGCAAATGGCCCATTGCAGGGTTTCTGGAATGATATCTGAGTTTTCTGAGATGATCCCATTCCCTTCAGCTATCCAGTACATGGCCATGTCACAGAGCTTGGAGGTGGTACATATCGTGGACACAAAACCCTGAACCTATTCTGGAGAGTGGCCAGAATTCAAGAAGACATACAGGAACTTAGGAAGATAGTAGTTGTTTCCCATCCATTAGGAAAGCCACAGTCCATTCATAAATTGGGCAGGATGAATGCTGTGAAGTTTTCTACTAGACAGGACACATCCATTGATGCATTCTCTTTTCTAATGTCTACAACCACGGACACAGTGGGATAAACAGACATAGAAACACTCGCATTGTCAAAAGACTTACTAGAAACAGTCCACTCCAAATCAAACAAACCGACTTTCCTATATATTCTAAGATCATGAGACAAAACCACAAACTCACACGCACACCCACAAAGTCAACTCCTTCCCCCAAGTAGGTCTGTGACTATCCGGAGTGTCCTCTGACTGATGGGACATACTACGTTTCCCCGAAATGGGCTGTCCTATGTCACATCTGGTCTCCTTGGCCAACACTGTGAAGTTGTCAGGTGCCAGTAGTGAGACACTACCTGCTTTCTCAGGAAAGGCCCCTCTTCAGAGCTCTCCTGGAATTTGGCTATCCTCACATCAGTAGTTACACAGAAAGACCGATTCTGTCCTTGGTAAATCCAAACATGTGTGGCCACTGGGACTGGGACTGGGAATGACTCTGGGTACCTGGCTTCCTGGATCCCAAGTTCAGAGAGTTCCATCACCAAGAAAGTTATATAGGTCACTTCCTTCAGGAACTGAATGAGGTCACTGCCTTGGCAACATCTTTGTCCTAACAGTTGCTTCCAAGTGTCCCAATAGATGGAGGCTGCCCCTACTTCCTGTGACACTTTCAAAAGTAAGAATGGTATATCAAACATAGGCACCCGTAAACAGCTCTCCACACAAGCCTGGTTTGGTCCATCTTCTCTACATTAAGAAGAGAGAGACTGCTTCAGACACACCCCTTCATCCTGACCTGTTTTTTTTTTTTTTTTTTTTTTTTTTTTGTCATGAAAGATGACTTTCGCTCTCTCAGGTCCTTCATAGCTTTCTATATCTTCCCCAGGGTTCACTTCTGCATGGACCTTTGAGGTTCTCAGCAGGTGGAAGATCTCTTACATTTCTATATAAGAACAACTTTGTCCTTGCTTTTCTGTAAAGTTAGGTTGAGGAAACAAAGTATGGTTAGGATTAATAACATGATTGATTTGGGTTAGGAATCATTCTGCTGCATGAATAATGGTATTGGGAACCTGCAATATTTATAAGGATATATAGAGGTGAAATATATGTATGAAAACACAAATCTAGGTAAGATTTGAAGCCCAAAAGGGCATTGGATCCTTGTTTGGGATACTTTACTCTGAATTATGTTGTGCACATGTGTCTCAGATAAATCTATACATAATGGCATAGGACCTTGTACCTTGGATAATTGAATGTTGAAGAGAACATCCAGTCAAAAAAGGATAGTTGGTAGGATTAGGAAGATACTTGATAGGATTAGAAAAAAGAGTCAGTATAGGATTTGGACAAAAACTTCCTTAGCAATAGGGTTTCAGGTAGACAGAAAATGTAAATGTCAGCACATTTGAAGAGTCAGTCACAATGATGAACTGGGGAAAATATGTAGGAAAGCAGATATCATTAGAGACATTAGGAAATCAGGCAAATGATGAAGTGATTGATAGGATTAGACATTTTCAACAGGCTTGAGGTTGAATACATAATCTTAGGAAGAAACAAATATGTAGTCACCAATAGGATTGACATTTGAGAGCATTAGGCAACATGGACATGGGTGATTTTCATAATCCATACTCACATTCCATTTAGGCTTTGGTACAATTGTAAGTGTGACTTTGAATTTTGTGGCCAGAATATTACTGTGATAAAATGTATATGTAGATCAGGTGACATGAGTCTTTCTTGCACCATTTCTGGGAGCAATATTTAGAAGAGATATAAATTAGTATTGGGGGCACAAATAGGTGTACCATGTGTGAATATATAATATAACAGATTCCAACTTTAGAAATTGGAATAAATTGATATCTGAAAATACACAGGAAATGTCATATTGACATACATACATTCATTCCAACCAGTTATACATCTAATGGTAATATTAGGGTTGTGGTTTATCATAAAGTGTGTGTGAAATTTGCTTCAAAATTGATTATGGAAATCGAAAATAATGTGTTTGGAAAGAAGTCTCAATAAATAACCAGTCAAAAGCAAGGAGGAATACATGTGTACTGAAGCAGGAAGTGATTGAATGTGTTTCAAATGTCTTTAAATTTGTGAACTTGTGGATGAAATGTATATACTATGATGTACAAAAACTGAAGAAATAGTAATGTACCAGTGTTAAATAAAAATGAACGTCAAAATACACATCATGCCCCTTTGGAATCTACTTGCATTGATGTTAAATTGGGTCAGTTACAGTAGAAATATAAGGATTTGTTTGCACCATTCAGTGAAGTGAGTTTTCAGTACTAGAAAACAAATATGTATTTCAGGTGGATGAATATTTCTGAAAATAATCGTATGAAAATTTGATTATAAAACCACATACATGAGCATGAGTGAATTATTTAGGGAGTGTATAATAGGACACATATATTTTATATTTGGAAAAATCTAGAGAATATATATATATATATATCACAGAGAAACATTAGAAAGTAGCAATATATATGCCAATCAAAATTCATCGTGAAATATATATCATCCACTGATCCAAAAATATTAATTTTACTGAACATGGATTTATGTATAATGTTGTTCAACTAAAAATCTCACTCATAGTTTGAATTTTCAGTTCCAAAAGCGTTTAGGAGGGGTGATCTCTTCTCATACTTTGTTTCTGCCAAGTTAGCCACCTCACAAAAATGTACGTGTGATACCAGGTATGATTTTATATGTGCATATAAAAATACATGTGCTGAATTGGCTACAGAAAAAAGGAGACAGAAATTCACATATGTGTTAACTTTAAAAACACATGGAGTACTATTTCAACAAACAATTGACAAGATTTATAACTCCTACACTATATCATGCAAAAGGCAAGACCAACTATACACCATGCCTCCTCTGAACTGCTTGTATTAATATTATGTTTGGGTTATTTGTCTCCATCATATTAGGATTAGTAGTCAGAGTCTATTAGGGTATGGGTTACTGACAGGGATTCAGTATTTCGAATGGAAAATTGGAAAATGAATCCAATGTGTATGTAAATATGTGCTACACAAAAATCTTCCCACTCTCATCCAGAACAATACCTTGACAACACCTTCACCCCATGTAAGACACAATTAGAGGAGAAGAGTTAGAAAATCCATGAATACATATCTGGAATGGAATGCGATCAGAAGTTCACAACCTTGGAAGTGTTAGAGGAGTTTCCAAAAGTAAGGGACAGGGTAAACACTTCAAAAACATGGAGGTCTGTTGTCCTAGAGACTTCTTGAGATACTGCCTGTGAGGTTGGGCACTTGAAATATATGTTGTTGTCACGTGCTTTAGCTTCCTTTCTAGTGAAATCATCAACCTGGGTCTGCATCTATGTGACCTGGAGGACATGGTTTCTTATTTTCCATCCGTGGGTGGGCCCCTTGCTTAAGAGCTCTGGCTACTGGACAAATTTTACACAAAGAAGCCTCTAATCTGACTTTTGGGGCCCCTTGAACTATCTACTCCCCACATCACTTGAAAGATCTTTTACCTTAAAAGGGTCTTCAAACCCTCCCTACATCCAGAGTTCTGTCGCTCCTCACTTCCTTTCTGGAAAACCCTAATATTATTTTCCTCCCCTGCTCTGCACTGAACCCTGCCTCACTGCTCCCAATAAATCCCATGTCTCACAAACCAACTCAAAATTGCTTGGAAAACTTAGATGATTTCCTCCCCTGTCATTCTTCCATTTTTGAGAGACCACTCACCAAGCCTGACCTTATCTGGTTTACTGACAGCAGTTCCTTTAGGCAGAATGGAACTCATTACTCTGGATACGCTGTATTTTCAGCCACTGAGATTATAGAGGCCAAAGTTTTGCCTTCAGGAACTACAGACCAGCAGGCTGATTTTATAGCATCCACTCGTGCCTGCCTTCTAGCACAAGGCAAATCCCTCACCCTCTAAAATGATTCAAAATATGTCTTCCATATCTTATTATCCCATGCTGCAATTTGAAAGAAGCGAGGCCTACTTACCACCAAAGGTAATGCGATCACTAATTCAGCTCTTATAACCAATCTGATAGAGGCCTCCCACTTACCCACCCAGTTGGGAGATGTCCATTGTAGGTCCCATCAGAAGGACGGCTCTCTTATCACTGAGGGCAATGCCAAAGCTGACCAGGTGGCACGAATGGCTGCTACCACTTCCAATCATGGCCCCCATGGTGGACATATAATGGCCACTTTAGACAGCTCATCTGAAGCCCCTACTTCTTTCAGTAAGAACAAGCATCTTTTCAAGTTCCTTCATACTCTATTCCTTTCCAATTCTCAGTCTTTGACCCTCTTTTTACAGAGTTTCTTCTTCCTCACTCCCTCTGACAAGCCATGCTACAGAATATAGCCTCTAATTGTCAGATCTGTCAGCGGACCAACCCTCATACTCCTTTAAGGCCCAAACGTTTCCCTTCCCAACAAGCCCGGGGACACATTCCCTCTGCTGACTGGCAGGTAGACTTCACCAACATGCCCACAGTATGGCACACTAAATACCTCCTTGTCTTTGTGGACACTTTCTCTGGTTTGGTTGAGGCATTTCCCACTTCCAATAAAAAGGCTTCCACTTTAGCTTCAATCTTACTGACAGACATCATCCCCAGGTTTGGTATGCCCACTTCCCTACAATATGACAATGGCCCTGAGTTTACTTCTAGGATCACACAAAAGGTCTCTCAAGCCCTCTCCTTCAAGTGGCATTTCAACTGTCCATATTTCCCCCAGGCTTCAGGGAATGTGGAAAGGGTAAATCGTACTCTAAAGGAAGTCCTTACCAAATTGACAATGGAATTAAACATAGACTGGGTCAAACTCCTTCCCTTGGCTTTGCTTCGAATCAGAGCTCTCCCTAAGAAACCATCTTTACTGTCTCCTTTTGAGATAATGTATGAAAGACATCTTATAACCCCTGCGTTGGTCATTTCACAAGGACCTCTCACCCGAGATTTGTCTTTGCCTCTCTTGCTTCATCTCCGCTCGGAACTCTGGAAATATCAGGACTGGCTTCTTCCGGACCCAGTCTCCTCTCCAAACACTCCTCCCTTAACACCTGTTAGTCTAGTCAATTATAATACCCCAGAGGAGAAAGGGACTCTTGCCCCAAAATGGGAAGGCCCCTATCCTGTCATTCTCTGTACCCCCACCGCCGCCAAACTCTCCTTACCAGACAACCGTCTCACTCCCTGGAATCACATGTCTAGGTTGAAGCCACATCACCAGGAGGCCCCACATGCTGACGACAGGGCCACCCCAGAGGAACTCCAAGAATCACCTCCTGAGCCTCCCCTTTACTCCTGCTCTCCACACCCATCTCACCCATTTAAGTTGCGGCTCACACGGTTTTCCTTGCAGCCCAATTCCTCTTAAAGAAGGCACAATGAGCTCTCCCAACACCCTAGTCTTCTCTAACTGCTTGTTTTTTGTGCTCTGCTTATTTTCTGTGCTCTGTCAAGACTGGTCTTTACCCTCCTCACCTACCATGCATTTATTCACTCTTCGGGAACGATACTCAGAGCATGGCATGCAGACGGTCCGCGGAGTGGATGCAACTACTTGCTTCATCCACAACTGCACCTCTATTTCCCTAAAATTGTCACCTTCAAGGACCTTCGTCCCTGGTAGCTGGAACTGGCCTTTCATTTGCTTCCTTTTTGATCAAACAAAAGATTATTGTCATTGGTGGTCTGAGATATATAATGGGTGCCCCTATTGGTCATGCAGGTTCCATGATGAACGTGGTAGCTATTCTTACCACTCACTCGGTTACCCTGAAGGGTGGACTTCTAGTTACATAAAGTGGCATAAAGGCTCTTCATCCAATAACAATGGATGGTATACTTTAGATAAACCTGACCCCAAGGCCAAACGTTGGGGCTATGTTGAGTTTGCTGTCTATGCTCAGACAACCTCAGTCAGACCCACAGGGTGGATGACTATTGGCCGCACCCTGATTACGCCACCTAAGGCAACCATCCAGGTAGTCGAACACATTAAGGACTCAGAATCAAAACTTCGAGATCGTATCCATAGCTCATCCAAAGAGGATTCAGAGCCTTCAACCCCCTCAGGTCCCTCTCCCACATGGCTCAATTTGCTACACCAAACGTTTTGATTATTAAACTCCACCCGTCTTTCTTTGCCTACTTCTCAGTGCTTTCTCTGTGCTTCACTTAGTCGTCCACTTCTAGCAGCAGTCTCATTAGCGGCAGAAAATATTCCAGCAAAACCCTACAATTTCTCTAAAAAGGACAAACCCTACATGTGACACGTAACCCACTGTGGGAAAGTTATTCCACCAATACTTTATTTCCTTTCATCTGTTTCCACCTGCCAATAATGAATCCTTTACCCGTTTGTTCCTTGAGCAACAACACCCCATAGAGCCCTGTGTTTAGGCAACCTGAACATTTCCTCTGGTGTAATGGGTCTTTAAGTGCCTCAACGATCAATGTCTCTGGCACCTGTTTCTTGGTTACTGTAGTTCCTCAGCTATCTTTGTATACTCCCACCGAATTCCGACAGTTGGCCCTACCTTGCCACACCCGTAAGGTAGTCTTTCTGCCGGTTCTGGTAGGCCTCATTTTAACAACCTCAGTGACGAGTCTCGGACTCTCTGGTGGAGCTATAGGTCATGCTCTATGGGCATCCAATGACCTTCAACAAAAACTGCAGGAAACACTCAATACCATGGCTGAGTCTCTGGGTTCCTTGCAGCGGCAGGTTACATCATTGGCACAAGTGGCTTTACAGAACCAAAGGGCAATTGATCTTCTCACTGCAGAAAAAGGGGTTACATGCCTATTCCTCAGAGAGGAATTTTGCTATTATGTTAATGAATCTGGGCTAATAAAAAAAATGTTGTTAAATTGCAGGAATTATCGACCCAATTTCTCAAACATACCTCCTCCAATCCCATCATTGGGTTCTTCCAATCCTATCTTGCCATGTACTTACTACATATCTTGGGGCCCCTTATTGGGATGCTCCTTTTTGTGCTCTCTTGCCCTGCAAAATGAAGTGCCTTCAAACCCAACTGCAAAAAATTCCTAATCAAACTTTCAACCAGCTTTTGCTTAGGCACTACCAGCCTCTGATGACCGATGAACCCCCAACATCTCCAAGAGAACAGTAACTCAGTGATGAAGCTCACTACCAGGCATGATGGAATGCAATGGGTATCAGACAGCGGGAGACAACGAGCTCTGAGAACCTCTTAATCTGCCATCCTGGATTCATGAGTCTTTACCACCTTCTAAAATTTCTCATGGCCCTTGGCCTCTTCTATGTCAGTCCCCCAACATGGAACTTCTGCCAAAAAATGACATTTCCTTTAATTTTTATCTTCATTCTGTTTTTATTTGCTCTGATCTTCTTCAGGTGCTGGTGACGCCATGTCCAGGCAACGCTTCCAGTATTTCCTAGAGTCTCTGTTACAGGACCAGTGGCTGATACCAACAATCTCTTCCATCCAGGACTAGTTCCATGCCATCGACAACTTTGGCTTCAGGGAACATTCATTGACTTCACCCCTACGAAAGTAGCTGTCTATAGCCACTGGGTTTTATTTCTGGCTGCCATGATAATCCCAAACCTGCTCCATGAGCATTCCTCCACTTCTCTTTCTAGGCCCCACACCACCCCCACACATCAGGAAGCAGCCGGATCTGACAAATGACGCCCCACTTCCTAAGAAAACAAAAAGGGTGGAATGTTGGGAAAAGAATAAATGGCAGCCATACCCCAGAGAAAAACCTCAACATGGCGCCTAAGGACTTCTTCTTCCTACCTTCTTCATTTCTGAAGTGGCGCAAAAAGTTCCCACCCTTGTGAACTCTCACGTCAGCGCCAATTTCAAATCTCACTTGTGGGGAACCTTAGCCCCAATGAGAACTAATTCCTGGGCTCTGGAGCTGATATCTGAAAGAACTTGCCAATAAACGGGTTGCTGCCATTTATCTAAGCCCTACCATCTCCCCCTTAGTTCTATATAAGCACACAGCTTTGAGCAATAAAATTGGAATTCTCCCGGTGAAGTGTCATTGCGTGGGGAATTATTTCACTCATGATCAGCAACAGGATATCCAAAGGTTCTCCAGTGCCACCTGGTCATGGGAATTTCAGAAATTTGATGGTATTTATTTAGCCATTTTTGAAGGATGAAGTTGGAGTCACTGTACGTTTCAATTAATGCAGGAACCATTATGTGGTGAGGAAGCTCATTTAAATTAAAACTCTGGAGAAATCTCACAGGCAAGGCTTCCCAAAGAGTGGCCAAAAGGTCACATGAAGCCAGGATCATTGAGGTCTACAATATGAGTTCCATATGTGTTTAGATTCTCAACTATGGCTGCCAAGTCTTTCAGAATAAAATCATGTGATATCCTGGCTGAGATTCTCACTGCACTGTGGAAAGACACCCTGGCACTCGATCTCAGTTTTCAAGGGAGGCTTCTCATGCGTGGCCTCCTAAAATCCCAACACATTTCATGGCAATACTTCTTTGAGGTAAATTCCAGAACTCAGTCTCTAAGAGGAATCATGCCAGAGTTCAAGCCCAGGTGGATCCAGTTATCTCTTCCAACCGCCAAACAAATGACCACAATTAAAACCAAACACTCCCACATGGCCCTCATCTTCTTCCATATAGACACTTATCATAACCTCTGGCTGAAGTTTTTCATGAGGGGTGCAGCCCAAGACAGTGTCAAAAATAAGCTCCCTTGTCCCTCATTTGCCTAAAGTCAAGGTGGCCTGGACACCCATCCGGTGAACCAGGAGTGATCAGATAGGCTAGCTGTTAATACTGCTCTGCATCTCCAATTTGAGTCCTACTGACTGTCAGGTATAGATTCTTTATATGATTTGGAGCCATGAGAAAACCCAAAAACCTATGGGCTAGCCTCTGCAGGGCTGTGCATAACTCATTTGACCCAAAGGATCCGTATTCTCACTTGATGGTGGTCAGGAACCTTACAAATGAATGCGAGAGACTTCATTCACAATAATTGCTCTTTTGGCCATTTTGGTTTTGGATGCACACATGGGATCTCTCTTTATATCCATCAGGTGCTGAGAATCTAAGCCACAACCTCACACAGGGCCAAGAGGCTGATTTAGACACATCCCTTTCCAAAGCAATTAAGCAAAGAGGCACAGGTGGTGCCCATTCATTTTCATTTGAAAACTGTTTTCTTCAGGCTTCTCAAAGGGGTGGCCTGAGGCAAAGACCTTCCTGACATTCAGGGAAACAGAACAATTGATAAGCAAAAGGCCGAAAGCATGGTTTCTCAACTGAGACTTTCTTGGTCACACTGATATCTGTGTTTTCTGAGATGCTCGCCATTCCCTTCAGCTATCCAGGACATGGCAATGTCACAGAGCTTGGAGGTGGTACATATTTTGGACACAAAACCATGAGAATATTCTGGAGAGTGGTGAGAATTCTGGAAGAAACAGGAACTTAGGAAGGTAGGAGGTGTTGCCCATGGATAAGGCAAGCTGCAGTCCATTCATAAATTGGGCAGGATGAATGCCGGGAATCTTTCTACTATACAGGACATATCAATTGTTGCATTCTATTTTCTAATGTCTACAACCACGGACACAGTGGGATACACAGACATAGAAACACTTGCCTTGTCCAACGACTTACTGGAAGAAGACCACTCCAAATCAAACAAACCGTCTTTCCTACCTATTCTCAGATCATGAGACAAAACCACAAAATCACACCCACACCCACAAAGACACCTCCTTCCCCCATGTAACTCTGTGACTATCCGGAGTTTTCTCTGAGTGGTGGGCCATACTATGTTCCCCCAAAATGGCCTGTCCTATCTCAGATCTGGTCTCCTTGGCCAACTCTGTGAAGTTGTCAGGAGCCTGCGGTGAACCACTACCTACTTTCTCAGGAAAGGCCCCTATGCAGAGCTCTCCTGGTATTTGGCCATCCTCACATCTGTAGGTACCAAGAAAGACTGACACTCTCCTTGGTAAATTCAAACAAGTGAGCCTACTGGGTCTGGGACTGGACTGGCTCCGGGTGCCTGGCTTCCTGGATCCCAAGTTAAGAGAGTTCCATCACCAAGGAAGTGAGGTAGATCACTTCTTCAGGAACTGAATGAGGTCATTGCCTTGACAACCACTTTGTCCTAACAGTTGCTTTCAAGAGTCCCATGAGATGGAGGCTGCCCCTACTTCCTGTGACACTTTCACAAGTTAGAATGGTATATAAACCATGGGCACCCGGGAACAGCTCTCCACCTAGCACTGTTTTGGTCCATCTTCTCTACATTAAGAAGAGAGAGGCTGATTCATACACATCCCTTCATGCTGACAAGGTTGTTTGCCATAGAAGATGACTTTTCTCTCTCAGGTCTTTCGTAGCTGCCTACATCTTCTCAAGGGATCATTTCTGCATGGACCTTTGATGTTCTCAACAGCTGGAACATGCCCTACATTCCTGTATTTTAAGAGCAACCCTGTCCCTGCTGTTCTGTAAAGTTCGATTGAGAGAACAATGTATGGTTTTGGGTTAGTAACATGTTCAATTTGGGGTTAGGAATCCTTCTGCATGACGAATAATGGTATTGGGAAACTATGATATTTACAAGAATATATAGGTGAAATATAAGTATAAAAACAGAAATCTATGGAAGATATGAAGTCCAGAAGGGCATTGGGCCCTTAATTGGTACACTTAGCTTTGAATTATTTAAGGGAAATTGCTTGGAAATGAAAGGAGACCCTCAGATAAATCTATATACAATGGCATAGGAGCTTGTACCTTGGATGATTGAATGTCGAAGAGAACATCCACTCAAAAAGGGATAGTCGGTAGGATTAGGAAGATAGTCAGTAGGTTTACAAAGAACAGTGAGAATAGGATTTAGACCAAAAGTTCTTAAGCAATAGGGTTTCAGGTAGACAGTGAATGTAAATGTCAGCACAAGTGAAGAGTCAGTCACAATGATGAACAGGGGAAAATATGTAGGAAAATAGATATAAATAGAGACATTACTAAATCAGGCAAAGTATAAAGTGAGTGATAGGATTAGACATTTTCAACAGGCTTGAGGTTGAATATATAATCTTAGGAAGAAACAAAAATGTAGTCACCAATAAGATTGACATTTGAGAGCATTAGGCCACCTGGACATGGAAGGTTTTAGTAATCCATGCTCACTTTCCATTTAGGCTTTGGTACAAACTTAAGGGTGACCTTTGATTTTTTTGTACAGAATATTACTGTGATAAAATGTATATATAGATCAGGTGACATGAGTATTTCTTCCACCATTTTTTGAGGAATATTTTGAAAACGTATAAATTAGTATTGAGGGTAAAAATAGGTGTACCCTGTGTCTATGAATATAGAGATAATGCATGAATAGATCATACAGTTAATAAATAATATAACTGGTTCCCCTTTAAATAATGTATTGAATTGATATCTGAAAATATATAAGAAATCATATATTTTTTTAATTAATTTTTATTGTAGGTTGTTCAAAACATTACATAGTTCTTGATATATCGTATTTCACACTTTGATTCAAGTGGGATATGAGCTCCCATTTTTACCCCATATTCAGATTGCAGAATCACATCAGTTGCAGAACCATTGATTTACATATTGCCATTCTGGTGTCTGTTGTATTCTGCTGCCTTTTCTATCCTCTACTATCCTCCCTCCCCCCTCCCCTCCCCTCTTCTCTCTCTACCCCCTCTACTGTAGTTCATTTCTCCCCCTTATATTTTCCTCCTTTCCCCTCACATCCTCTTGTATGTAATTTTGTATACCCCTAAGGGTCTCCTTCCATTTACATGCAATTTCCCTTCTCTCTCCCTTTCCCTCCCACCTCTCATCCCTCTTTAATGTTAATCTTCTTCTCATGCTCTTCGTCCCTACTCTGTTCTTAGTTACTCTCCTTATATCAAAGAAGACATTTGGCATTTGTTTTTAAGGGATTGGCTAGCTTCACTTAGCATAATCTGCTCTAATGCCATCCATTTCCCTCCAAATTCTATGATTTTGTCATTTCTTAATGCAGAGTAATACTCCATTGTGTATAAATGCCACATTTTTTTTATCCATTCGTCTATTGAAGGGCATCTAGGTTGGCTCCACAGTCTTGCTATTGTGAATTGTGCTGCTATGAACATGGATGTAGCAGTGTCCCTATAGTGTGCTCTTTTTAGGTCTTTAGGGAATAGACCGAGTAGGGGAATAGCTGGATCAAATGGTGGTTCCATTCCGAGCTTTCCAAGAAATCTCCATACTGCTTTCCAAATTGGCCGCACCAATTTGCAGTCCCACCAGCAATGTACAAGAGTACCCTTTTCCCCACATCCTCGCCAGCACTTGATGCTGTTTGACTTCCTAATGGCTGCCAATCTTACTGGAGTGAGATGGTATCTTAGGGTGGTTTTGATTTGCATTTCTCTGACTGCTAGAGATGGTGAGCATTTTTTCATATACTTGTTGATTGATTGTATGTCCTCCTCTGAGAAATTTCTGTTCAGGTCCTAGGCCCATTTGTTGATTGGGTTATTCGTTATCTCATTGTCTAATTTTTTTAGTTCTTTGTATATTCTGGATATTATGGCTCTGTCTGAAGTGTGAGGAGTAAAGATTTGTTCCCAGGACGTAGGCTCCCTATTTACCTCTCTTATTGTTTCTTTTGCTGAGAAAAAACTTTTTAGTTTGAGTAAGTCCCTTTTGTTGATTCTAGTTATTAACTGTTGTGCTATGGGTGTCCTATTGAGGAATTTGGAGCCCGACCCCACAGTATGTAGATCATAGCCAACTTTTTCTTCTATCAAATGCCATGTCTCTGATTTGATATCAAGTTCCTTGATCCACTTTGAGTTAATTTTGTGCATGGCGAGAGAAAGGGATTCAGTTTCATTTTGTTGCAAATGGATTTCCAGTTTTCCCAACACCATTTGTTGAAGATGCTATCCTTCTTCCATTGCATGCTTTTAGCCCCTTTATCGAATATAAGATAGTTGTAGTTTTGTGGATTGGCTTCTGTGTCCTCTACTCTGTACCATTGGTCCACCCGCCGGTTTTGTTACCAGTACCATGGTGTTTTTGTTACTATTGCTCTGTAGTATAGTTTGAAGTCTGGTATAGCTATCCCGCCTGATTCACACTTCCTGCTTAGCATTGTTTTTGCTATTCTGGGTCTTTTATTTTTCCATATGAATTTCATGATTGCTTTCTCTATTTCTACAAGAAATGCCGTTGGGATTTTGATTGGCATTGGATTAAACCTATAGAGAACTTTTGGTATTATCGCCATTTTGATGTTGTTACTTCTACCTATCCATGAACAGGGTATATTTTTCCATCTTCTAAGATCTTCTTCTATTTCTTTCTTTAGGGTTCTGTAGTTTTCATTGTATAAGTCTTTCACCTCTTTTGTTAGGTTGATTCCCAAGTATTTTACTTTTATTGAGGATATTGTGAATGGGGTGGTTGTCCTCATTTCCATTTCAGAGGATTTGTCGCTGATATACAGGAATGCCTTTGATTTATGCGTGTTGATTTTATAGCCTGCCACTTTGCTGAATTCATTCATTAGCTCTAATAGTTTCTTTGTAGACCCTTTTGGGTCTGCTAGGTATCGAATCATGTCATCTGCAAATAGTGATAATTTGAGTTCTTCTTTTCTGTTTTTATGCCTTTATTTTTTTTCGTCTGTCTAATTGCTCTGGCCAGTGATTCGAGAACTATGTTGAACAGAAGTGGTGAGAGAGGGCATCCCTGTCTTGTTCCAGATTTTAGAGGGAATGCCTTCAGTTTTTCTCCATTCAGAATGATGCTAGCCTGAGGCTTAGCATAGATTGCTTTTACAATATTGAGGTATGTTCCTGTTATCCCTAGTTTTTCTAGAGTTTTGAATATAAAGGGATGCTCTACTTTGTCGAATGCTTTTTCCACATCTATCGAGATGATCATATGGTTCTTATTTTTAAGCCTATTGATGTGGTGAATAACATTTATTGATTTCCGTATATTGAACCAACCTTGCATCCCAGGGATAAATCCTACCAGATCATGTTGCACAATTTTTTTGATATGTTTTTGTATCCGGTTCGCCAGAAGTTTATTGAGGATTTTTGCATCTAGGTTCATTAGAGATATTGGTCTGTAGTTTTCTTTCTTTGAAGTGTCTTTGTCTGATTTAGGAATCAGGGTGATGTTGGCCTCATAGAATGAATTTGGAAGTTCTCCCTCTTTTTCTATTTTCTGAAATAGCTTGAAAAGTATTGGTATTAGTTCCTCTTTAAAGGTTTTGTAAAACTCTGCTGTATACCCATCCGGTCCTGGGCTTTTCTTAGTTGGTAGTCTTTTGATGGTATCTTCTATTTCCTCAATTGATATTGGTCTGTTAAGGTTGTCAATATCCTCCTGACTCAATCTGGGCAAATCATATAACTTAAGAAATTTATCGATGCCTTCACTAACTTCTATTTTGTTGGAGTATAAGGATTCAAAATAATTTCTGATAATCTTCTGTATTTCTGAAGTGTCTGTTGTGATATTGCCTTTTTCATCCCGTATGCTGGTAATATGAGTTCTCTCTCTTCTTCTCTTCGTTAGCGTGGCTAAGGGTCTGTCGATTTTTTTTATTTTTTCAAAGAACCAACTTTTAGTTTTGTCAATTTTTTCTATTGTTTCTTTCGTTTCGATTTCATTAATTTCAGCTCTGATTTTAATTATTTCTTGTCTTCTACTTCTTTTGCTGTTGTTTTTCTCTTCTTTTTCTAGGATTTTGAGTTGAAGTATTAGATCATTTATTTGTTGGTTTTTTCTTTTTTTAAGGAATGAACTCCAAGCAATAAATTTTCCTCTTAGAACTGCTTTCAATGTGTCCCATAGATTCCAATATGTTGTGTCTGTGTTTTCATTTATCTTTAAGAATTTTTTAATTTCCTCCTTGATGTCTTCTATAACCTATTGATCATTCAGTAACCTATTGTTCATTCTCCAAGTGATGCATGATTTTTCCTTATTTCTTTTATCGTTAATTTTCAATTTCATTCCATTATGATCAGTTAAGATGCATAGTATTATCTCTACTCCTTTATATTGTCTAAGAGTTGCCCTGTGACATAATATATGATCTATTTTTGAGAAGGATCCATGTGCTGCTGAGAAAAAAGTGTAACTGCTTGATGTTGGGTGGTATATTCTATATATGTCAATTAAGTCTAGGTTATTAATTGTGTTATTGAGCTCTATAGTTTCCTTATTCAACTTTTGTTTGGAAGATCTGTCCAGTGGTGAGAGAGGTGTGTTGAAGTCTCCCATGATTATTGTATGGTGGTCTATTAGACTCTTGAACTTGAGAAGTGTTTGTTTGATGAACATAGCTGCACCATTGTTTGGGGCATATATATTTATGATTGTTATGTCTTGTTGGTGTATGGTTCCCTTGAGAAGTATGTAGTGTCCCTCTTCATCCCTTTTGATTAACTTTGGCTTGAAATCTATTTTATTTGATATGAATATGGACACTCCTGCTTGTTTCCGAAGTCCATATGAGTGATATGATTTTTCCCAACCTTTCACCTTCAGTCTAAGTATGTCTTTTCCTATCAAATGCGTCTCCTGAAGGCAGCATATTGTTGGGTCTTGTTTTGTGATCCATTCTACTAGCCTGTGTCTCTTAATTGGTGAGTTTAAGCCATTAACATTTAGGGTTATTATTGAGATATGGGTGTTCTTCCAGCCATATTGGTTTATTTATGTTACTAAACATGGTTTGTTTTCCTCTTTGATTATTCCCCTCCCTTTACTGTACTACCTCCCGCTGTTGGTTTTCATTGACATTTTCCATTTCCTCTTCCTGTAATATTTTGCCGAGGATGTTTTGAAGAGATGGTTTTCTAGCTGCAAATTCTTTTAACTTTTGTTTATCATGAAAGGTTTTAATTTCATCTTCCATCCTGAAGCTTAATTTCACGGGATACACAATTCTTGGTTGTAACCCATTTTCTTTTAGTGTATGAAATATGTTATTCCAGGATCTTCTAGCTTTCAGAGTCTGTGTTAAAAGATCAGCTGTTATCCTGATTGGTTTACCCCTAAATGTAATCTGCTTCCTTTCTCTTGTAGCTTTTAAAATTCTCTCCTTATTCTGTATGTTGGGCATCTTCATTATAATGTGTCTAGGTGTGGATCTCTTATGATTTTGCACATTCGGCGTCCTGTAGGCTTCTAGGATTTGGGATTCTGTCTCATTCTTCAAGTCTGGGAAGTTTTCTCGTATTATTTCGTTGAATAGATTGCTCATTCCTTTGGTTTGGACCTCAATACCTTCCTGTATCCCAATGACTCTTAAGTTTGGTCTCTTTATGTTATCCCATATTTCTTGAATGTTCTGCTCATGGTTTCTTAACAGCTTTGCTGAGCTGTCTATGTTCTTCTCCAGTTGAAATACTTTGTCTTCATTGTCTGATGTTCTATCTTCTAAGTGTTCTACTCTGCTGGTAGTATTCTCAATTGAGTTTTTATGTTGGTTTATTGTTTCCTGAATTTCCAGGATTTCTGTTTGTTTGTTTTTTATAACCTCTATCTCCCTGAATAATTGATCTTTTGCTTCTTGGATTTGTTTATGTAATTCATTGTCGAAGTGGTCGAAGTGGTCTTTCATTGTCTGATTTTGCTGTCTAATGTCTTCCTTGAGACTCCAGATCATCTGAAGCATGTATATCCTGAATTCTTTATCTGACATTCCATCTGCTGCAGATATTACCTCTTCTAAAGTTGAATTGACCTGCATTGCTTGTGGTCCTTTTTTTCCTTGTCTTTTCATACTGATCGCGTTTCTTTCTGCTTGGTGAAACTGTTGTGTTATTGATTTTTCCCCCTATATATTTATATTGCTTTTGTATAGCTGCATCGTCTCCCTTGCAGGCTTTGGCGGTGGTTCTGCCCCTCCTTCAATTGAGGCAATGTGCCTACCACGCCGGGAGGCCGCTGTGCCTCTACTTTCGATGGGCCTGTTCTTTCGGTGGTCACAGGTCCGCCTACCTTGCAGGAGTGAGCAGCGGTTTTGCCCCTCCGCTGGCCACTAGGCCTGTTCTGTCTGTCGGTTGCAGGTATGTCTACCTAAAAGGCGCTGGTGGCGGCTCTGCCCCTCCCCCAACCGGGGTGATGTATCTGGCGGGCCACTGGGCCTGTTTTGTCGGTGGTCACGGTTCCGCCTACATTGCACGTGCGTGGAGCAGCTGTGTCCCTCTGAGAGTTGCTGAGCCTGACCTGCCGGTGGATGGCAAGTCTGCCTACCTTGCAGGCACAGGGGTGGCTCTGCCGCTCCGCGGGTCACTGGGCCTGATCTGCTGGTGAGTTGCAGGTCTGCCTAACTTGCAGGCGCCCGGCGGCTCTGCCCCTCCCCCAACCGGGGTGGGGCGATGTGTCTGGCCGGCCGCTGGGCCTGTTCCGTTGGTGGTCATGGTTCAGCCTACCTAGCAGGCACGTGGGGCAGCTGTGTCCCTCCGCAGTTTTTTGGGCCTGACCTGTCGGTGGGTCGCAGGTCTGCCTACCTTGTAGGCTCGGGGGGTGGCTCTGCCGCTCTGTGGATTGCTGTGCCTGTTCTGCTGGTGGGTCGCGGGTCCGCCTACCTTGCAGGCACCTGGCGCCTCTGCCCCTCCCCCAACCGGAGCTATGTGTCTGGCGGTCCACTGGGCCTCTTTTGTCGGTGGTCACGGTTCCGCCTACCCTGCACGCGCGTGGAGCAGCTGGGTCTCTCTGAGAGTTGCTGGGCCTGACCTGTCGGTGGGTGGCAAGTGCACCTACCTTGCAGGCCCGGGGGTGGCTCTGCCGCTCCGCGGGTTGCTGGGCCTGATATGCTGGTGAGATGCAGGTCTGCCTAACTTGCAGGCGCCCGGCGGCTCTGCCCCTCCCCCAACCGGGGTGGGGCAATGTGTCTGGCCGGCCTCTGAGCCTGTTCTGTTGGTGGTCAGCGTTCTGCCTACCTAGCAGGCTCGTGGGGCAGCTGTGCCCCTCCGCAGTTTCTTGGGCCTGACCTGCCGGTGGGTGGCAAGTACGCCTATCTTGCAGGCCCGGGGGTGGCTCTGCCGCTCCACAGTTGCTGGGCCTGATCTGCTGGTGAGTCGCAGGTCTGCCTACCTTGCAGGCGCCCGGCTGCTCTGCCCCTCCCCCAACCGGGGCGGGGCGATGTATCTGGCCGGCCTCTGGGCCTGTTCTGTCGGTGGTCAGGGTTCTACCTACCTAGCAGGCTCGTGGGGCAGCTGTGCCCCTCCGCAGTTTGTTGGGCCTGACCTGCCGGTGGGTGGCAAGTGTGCCTACCTTGCAGGCCCGGGGGTGGCTCTGCCGCTCCGCGGTTGCTGGGCCTGATCTGCTGGTGATTCGCAGGTATGCCTAACTTGCAGGCGCCCGGCGGCTCTACCCCTCCCCCAACCTGGGCGGGGCGATGTGTCTGGCCGGCCGCTGGGCCTGTTCTGTTGGTGGTCACGGTTCAGCCTACCTAGCAGGCACGTGGGGCAGCTGTGCCCCTCCGCAGGTTTTTGGGCATGACCTGCCGGTAGGTCACAGGTCTGCCTACCTTGTAGGCTCGGGGGGTGGCTATGCCGCTTTGTGGATTGCTGTGCATTTTCTGCTGGTGGGTCGCGGGTCCGCCTACCTTGCAGGCGCCCGGTGGCTCTGCCCCTCCCCCAACCGGAGGGATGTGTCTGGCGGTTCACTGGGCCTGTTTTGTCGGTGTTCACAGTTCCGCCTACCTTGCACACGCGTGGAGCAGCTGTTTCATTAGTGCCTGGGCACACTCTTCTTGTTGGCCTCCCTCAGGCCCTAAGTTTGTAGAGCTTGGGGCTGAGAAACCCCAGCCAATTTGCTTACCTTCTGGTAGCCACGCCCCCGTAACTGGTGCAAGAGACCTCAGTTGTCAGCACTGGTGGGAGCGGTAGCCGTGAGTCCCACGCCGAGGCGAGTCGGTGCAAGAGACCTCAGTTGTCAGCACTGGTGGGAGCGGTAGCTGGGAGACCCGCGCCGCGCAGCTACCGCCGGCTCCTGTGCCAGTGCTGCCTCCGGGTTTTCTTGACTACCACGCCGGCAGGTCGCTGGACCTGTTACGGGCCCGGGCGGCGGCTCTGTTCGGCCCCTCTGGCCTCCACAGTATTCAGCAGGACCCGGACCGAGAAACAGTTTCCGCGGGTTCTTTATCACCGGGCCAAAACAGTTCCGGGAGCCAGAATTCGGCCTCTCCGGACTTGGTGCATGCTCCGACAGGAGCAGGCTCCAAGAAGCAGTTTCAGCGGGTTCTATAGCCCTGGGCCAGAGCAGCTCCAGGAGCCGGAACTCCGACACTCCGGGCTCGGTGCGTGTTCTGATAGGAGCAGGCTCCAAGAAGCAGTTTCCGCGGGTTATTTAGCACTAAGTCTGAGCAATTTGTCTGCGAGATGCAGACAATTGTCAGCCTGAAATTACCTGTTCTATAGCTGAAAGAGCTGCAATCAGTCGAAAACAAGGATGGTGACGTCAGCTCTCCAAGATGGTGGCCGCTGGCTTCCTCCGTGGTCTGACCGGTGTGGAGAACCAACCTGGACCGTTTCCTTTCCCTGTCTCCAACCCAGAATTCAGCTCCGAGCTCAGCAAATGCCTAGCTGGCAGGAGCCCACAGAATCAGCATTGCTGTATCTCTGCGCCACCAGCCTGTCATTTCCCAGCGCGCGCCGCAGACTCCAGCCATGGGGTGATCTGCCGAACAAGCAGCGCTCCATACAGACGGACAGATCGCTCGCATTTGAGCCCCTGAAGCTGATCCTCGTGCGATGAAAATCCTTCCACTAGGTTTTGGAGCACCCCAATTTTGCTGGAAATTCCTAACAAGATAGCTTTTAGCCGTTCTAACTCGTCATTTTCCCTCACAGTGACGCAGTACACGGAGTTACTGCACTCCCTTTGTGGCCATCTTGCCTCTCAAGAAATCATATATTGATATAGAATCATTCATAACAACTAGTTATACATCTAATTGTAATCCTAGGCTTATGGTTTATCATGAAGAGTGTGTGAGTTTTGCTTCAAAAGTGATTATGGAAATCAAAAATAATGTGTTTTGAAAGAAGTCTCATGAAAAGACCAGTTTGAAACATGGCGGAACACGTGTTTTCTGAAGCAGAAAGTGATTGAAAGTGAAATATATGCCTATAAATTTGTGAACTTGTGGATGAAATATATATCCTATAATGTGCATAAACTGAAGAAATAGTAATGTACCAGTGTTGAAATAAAAATGACCTTCAAAATACTTATCATGTCCCATAGGAATCTACTTGCATTGATGTGAAACTGGATCAGTTACTGTAGAAATATTAGGATTCATATGCACCATTCACTGAAGTTAGTTTTCAATACTAGGAAAAAAATACGTATATCAGGTGAATGAATATTTCTGAGAATAATCTTGTGAAAAGTTTTTTATAAATCCACATACATATTCATGAATGAATTTAGGGAGTGTATAATAAGACACATATATTAAATATTTTGAAATATCTGGAGAGAATATATATATATATATATATATATATATATATATATAAATATATATATATATATATATATATATATATATATATAACCACACACAGATTTTAAAAATTAGCAATATATATGCCAATCAAATTACACCGTGAAATACATATCATCCACAGATCCAAAAATATTCATTTTACTGGATATGGATTTATGTATAACTTTTTTCAACTAGGAAGCTCACCCACAGTTTGAATTTTCAGTTCAAACAGCGTTTAGGAGGAGTGATCTCTTCTCACACTTTGTATCTGCCAAGTTATGTAACTCACAAGAATGTACGTGTGATACCAGGTAGGATTCTAAATGTGCATATAAAAATACATGTGCTGAATAGAATACAGAGAAAGGGAGACAGGAATTCACATATTTGTTAACTGTAAAAGCACATGGAAAACTATTTCAACAAAAAATTTACTAGATTTATAACTCCTACCCTATATAATGCAAAAGGCAAGTCCAAGTATACAACGTGCCTCCTCTGAACTGCTTGTATTTCTATTCTGTTTCGGTTATTTTTCTCCATCATATTAGGATTAGTATTCAGAATCTAGTAGGGTATGTGTTAGTGTCAGGGATTCAGTATATCAAATGTAAAATAGAAAAATGAAACCAATGTGTATGCAAATATGTGCTAAACAAAATCTTCCCACTCTCATCCAGAACAATTCCTTGACATTTCCTTCCCCCAAAGTAAGACACAATTAGAGGAGTAGAGTAATAAAATCTGTGAATAATATGCTCAGGAGTTTACAACCTTGGAAGTGGTAGAGGAGTTTTCCTAGTATGGGACAGGATAAAAACTCCATATATATGGAGCTCTGCTGGCCTAAATACTTCTTGAGAAACTGCCTCTGAGTTTGGGCACTTGAAATATATGTTTTTGTCAGGAGCTTTAGCTTCTTTCTAGTGAGACCATCAAAGCTGTGTCTGCATCTATGTGACCTGGAGGACATGATTTCTTATTTTCCAATGAACATGAGGCAGCAGTGCTGAATTCTCTCTTTGTAAGTAAACTGTGGCCACTGGGGGCTAAGGGTATTCCCATGTGGACTGGGAAGCCATTTGGTCATCCTCCACTTTTCGTGGTGTTTCTTGCTGCTGCACTGGGACTTTGGCATTTGCTTCATGAAATAAAAGAAGTTCAACTGGGACACAGTTCTGGAGTCAATTCTTTCATGTGTGGTTGGTCAGGGTCTGCAGGAGAATGCACCAACCAGGCTTCTATCCCACATAGCTTGGCCACATGTCTATAGCAACCTGATTCTGAACATTGCCCGGAAACATCTCCATATAACAAGAAGCCTTTACATGGAAGGGTCTGCTGGCTGCACCATGTCAGTCACAAGAGATTTGGAAGCCAATGGCAGATCCACATGGCCCCACCACAAATTATCACACATCTGCCTACCACTGCTCTAGGCCCACTACTCAGCAGGTTCCAACATACTGGCATCTCTGTTCTACACCATTTTCATGAAACCCACTCAATCAAGGCAGTGTCTTGCATATTTACGATCAGCAACAGGACATCCAAAGTTTCTCCAGTGCCACCTGGTCATGGGAATTTCAAAAATTTCATGGTATTTATCTAGGCATTTTTAAAGGATGACGTTGCAGGCACTGTGGGTTTCAATTCATTCAGGAACCATTAAATGGTGAGGAAGCTCATTTCAATGAATGCTCTGTAGAACTCTCACAGGCAAGGCTTCCCAAAGAGTGGCCAAAATGTCACATGAAGCCAGGCCCATTGAGGTCTACAATGTGACGTCCATGGGTGTTGTGACTCTCAACTATGGCTGCCAAGTCTTTCAGAATTAAATCATGTGATATCCTGGCTGAGATACCCAGGGCTCTGTGGAAAGCCAACCTGGGCCTAGATCTCAGTTTCCAAGGGTGATTCTCATGGGTGGACTCCTAAAATCCCAACAAAATTCATGGCAATACTTCTCTGAATTCAGTCTCTAAGGGGAATCACACCAGAGTTCAAGCCCAGGTGGTCCAGGTCATGTCTTCATACTGGACACAAATGACCAAATTTAAAACCAAAACCCTCCCATATGGCCTTCATCTTCTTCCATATAGACACTAATCACAACCTCTGGCGGAAGGTTTCCATGAGTGGCGGAGTCCAAGAGAGTGTCCAAAATAACTCCCTTGCCCCTCATTGGCGTAAATTCAGGGTGGTCTGGACACCCTTCATGTGAAACAGGAGTGATCAAATATGCTAGACATTAATACTTCTATGCTTCTCCAATTTGTGGAAAACTGAGTGTCAGGTATATATTTTTATGTGATTTGCAGTCATGAGAAATCACAAGCACCTCTGCAGGTCTTTGAAGAACCCATTTGACCCAAAGGATCCCTATTCTCACTTGATGGAGTTCAAGAACTTTAAAGAGGAAGGCGACAGACTTCATCCACAAGGACTGCTTTTTGGCCGTTTTGGTTTTGGATGCACACATGGGATCTCTCTTTACATCCACCAGGTGCTGAGAATCTAAGCCACAACCTCACACAGGGCCAAGAGGCTGATTCAGACACATCCCTTTCCAAAGCAATTAAGCAAAGAGCCACAGGTGATGCCCATTCATTTCCATTTGAAAACTGTTTTCTTTAGGCTTCACAAAGGGGTGGCCTGAGGCAAAGACCTTCCTGACATTCAGGGGAACAGAACAATAGGTTAGCAAATGGCCCAAAGCAGTGTTTCTCCACTGAGACTTTCCTGATCACACTGATATCTGAATTTTCTGAGATGCTCACCATTCCCTTCAGCTATCCAGTACATGGCCATGTCACAGAGCTTAGAGGTGGTACTTATCTTGGTCACAAAATCATGAGCCTATTCTGGAGAGTGGCCAGAATTCAGGAAGAAAACAGGAACTTAGGAAGATAGCAGGTGTTACCCATCCATAAGGCAAGCCGCATTCCTTTCATACATTGGGCAGAAAGAATTCTGGTAAGCTTTCTACTAGCCTGGACACATCCTTTGATGCATTCTCTTTTCTAATGTCTACAACCATGGACACAGTGGGATACACAGACTTAAAAACACTCGCCTTGTCAAATCACTTGTTAGAAATCGTCCACTCCAAACCAAACAAACTGCCTTTCCTACCTATTCTCAAAACATGAGACAAAATCACAAACACACACTCACACCCACAAAGTCACCTCCTTTCCCAAAGTAGGTCTCTGACTATCGGGTGTGACCTCTGACTGGTGGGCCATACTATGTTCCCATCAAATGGCCTGTTCTGTCTCAGATCTGGTTTCCTTGGCCAACTCTGTGAAGTTGTCAGGAGACAGCGGTGAGCCACTTCCTGCTTACTCAGGAAAGGCCACTCTTCAGAGCTTTCCTGGCATTTGGCCATCCTCACATCAGTAGATACCAAGAAAGACTGACTCTGTCCTTGGTAAATCAAAAGAAGGGAGACCACTGGGACTGGGCCTGGGACTAGATTTGTGTGCCTTGATGCCTGTACCCAAGTTCAGAGAGTTCCATCACCAAGAATGTGAGGTGAGGTCACTTCCTTCAGTAACTGAATGAGGTCAATGCCTAGGCAAGCACATTGTCCTAACATTTGCTTCCAAAAGTCCCATGAAATGGAGGCTGTCCCTAATTTTTTTGACACTTTCACAAGTTAGAATGGTATATCAAATATTGGTAACCAGGAACAGCTCTCCACAGAGGCCTCGTTTTGTCCTTCTTCTCTACATAAAGAAGAGAGAGGCTGATTCAGACACATCCCTTCATGCTGACCAGGTTGTTTGCAATGAAAGATGACTTTTGCTCTCTCAGTTCCTTCATAGGTGCCTACAACTTCTCTAGGGATCATTTGCGCATAGACCTTTGAGTTTCTCAGCAGTTGGAAGATCCCCTACATTCCTGTATTTTAAGACCAACTCTGTCCTTGCTCTTCTCTAAAGTTAGATTGAAGGAACAGTGTATGGTTAGGGTTAATAACAGGTTTGATTTGGAATAGAAATCATTCTGCTGGATGAATAATGGTATTGGGAATCTGCGATATTTTCAAGAATATATAGGTAAAATATAGGAATCTGAAAACAGAAATCTAGGTAAGATTTGAAGCCCAGAAGGGCATTGGGCCCTTGATTGCGGTATTAAGCATAGGACCTTGTAACTTGGATGATTGATTTTCAAAGAGAACTTCCAGTCAAAATGGATAGTCAGGAGTATTAGGAAGATAGTCGGTATGTTTATAAAGGAGAGTGAGTATAGGATTTGGACCAAAAGTTCTTTAGCTATAGGGTTTCGGGTATTGAGTGAATGTAAATGTCAGCACATGTGAAGAATTAATCACAATGATGAACTGGGGAAAATATGTAGGAATGCAGATATCAATAGAGACTTTAGGAAATCTGGCAAAGTATAGTCGGTAGTGAAATGTTAATAAAATAGATTCTTGTCACTTCCTGTTTTTCTGTATGCTTAATAAAACACTGTTGAAATCTTGAGAAGTGTTTTCTAAACTTTTTCCCAGAATGTGCTGTCCCCAACAGCCAAACTTCAGAATGCACTCCCTCACCCAGTTGCACGCAAACTGCTCACCCGCCCAGGCCCATCAATAAACTTTCCTCCCTGCCCTCTTCAAGGAAAGTATATAAGCTCTGCTTAAGCTGTTCTCAGGGTTCTCTGCTCTATTCAAATGAGCTCTGAGCCCCAGCATGCTGGGCCCCCAATAAACCCTTTGTTTTTGCATGAGAGAGTCTCTTAGTGGTCTCTTCCCCCAATGCTCTTCCGATCTTTATATATGGAGGTTCCACCGAAATCCAGCAGCGGTGAACGAGAGACCCCAATGGGCTACTCTCAGGGTAAGTAAGGCGCCTCTTTCTGGTTTCAGGTTTCAGGTTAGGGCTTGGCAAAATGGCTGTCGATGAAGTGTGTGAGCTCTCTTTGATGGTGGCTGGCAGACGTGTCACAGAGCCACAAGCCAAGTCCCTGGGGGAGGCCACAGAGGACTCGGGAATCGAGGAATAATAGTCCCCTTGACTCAGTGATACTTTGTTTCAGATTCGGTATTGCCAGCCCATCGGGTTTTTCCGCCTGCTCAGTCTTGGTCTCAGTGTTGGACGTCCATTGCCTGTCTTTATTGTTTTCTCTTGTCTGTGTCCTGTGTCGTTGCTTTTACTGTTTGTGTATCTTTCATTATGGGACAGATCACTTCAATGCCTCTGTCCCTGACCCTTGATCTATGGACCAAAGTCCGCTTAAGGGCTCAAAATGTTTCTTTTTCAGTAAAACGCTGGACCTGGCAGACTCTGTGTGCCTCAGAATGGCCCACCTTTGGATTCGGATGGCCCCTAGAAGGATCTTTCTACTTACCACTAATTTAAAAAGACAGAGATATTGTCTTACAGCCAGGGCCACATAGCCATACTGATAAACAGGAATATACCTTAACTTGGCAGGACCTCTGCAAATCTCCTCTTCCGTGGGTGAAGCCTTTCCTTCCTGTGTCCCCGTTCCTACTCCTTCCCCCACGATCTCTCAACCCCTCTGCTCCTCCTCCTCCTCCACCCTCTGTTCTCCCTGAGTCACAAGATTTGACTCTACTGGACTCTCCTCCCCTTCCTTATCTTCTACCCTTGTCCCACAACCCCCAACACCCTCTAAGTGATTCTCCAGCTGCTGACTCAGCCTCTCCGCAATTGGAGGACGCTAAGCCAGCCCAGGGCCCTCCAGATAACTCCCCTGCGTCACACACAGCCCCTCCTCCCCTGGAGGAAGCTGGACTTGCTAAAGGAACTCGCTGGTGGCAAATGATTGAAAACCCTGGAACTCCCGTGTTGCTTCCCTCCATCCCTAAGGGCCAATGATTGACGATGGCCATGGGGAAAAAAATGGAAGCCTACCAGTATTGGCCTTCTCCTCTTCAGACCTATATAAATGGAAAAATAACAATCCCCCTTTTACCGAGGACCCAACCTGGCTCTCAGGTCTGGTGAAGTCATTGATGTTTTCACACCAACCTACTTGGGATGACTGCGAACAACTCCTAGGCACTCTCTTCATGACAGAGGAACAAAAGAGAATCCTCCTGGAGGCTAGAAAAAAGTATCCTCGGACCAAATGCGTGACCGACACAACTTCCCAACATATTGAAAGCCGGCTTTCTCTTGAAACGACCCAACTGGGACCCCAACACCTTTGAAGGTAGGGAGCATCTGTCCACTTATCGCCGGGCTCTAATAGTGGGTATCTTAGTGGCCGCTAGGTGACCAACTAATTTGGCCAAGGTAAGAGAGATTATTTAAGGGCCTGATGAATCTCCCTGTATGTTCCTAGAGATAATTATGTAGGCATATAAGAGACATACTCCTTTCGATCCTCAGGCAGAGGATCAAAAGGCATCTGTCACAATGGCCTTTATTGGGAAAGCTGCCCTGGATATTAAAAGAAAGTTACAATGCTTAGATGGATTACAAGATATGACTTTGAGGGATTTAGTCAGAGAACCCGAGAAGGTATACTTTAAGAGAGAAACTGAGGAAGAGAAGGGAGCTGAGTGAGGATAAAAGAAACAAAAGACAGACTAAGGCATTGACTAAGGTCCTGGTTACAACAACATATAGGCCAGAAACTAAGAAACAGAGAGACAGGAAGGGATACCTGGGCACACACTAGAGGCCACCCCTGGCCTCAGATCAATGTGCCTACTCTAAAGAAAAAGGACACTGGGCCAAAGAGTGCCCTAGAAAGAGACAGCCATGCCAGCCAGATATTCTGACTCTGGAGGAATACTAAGAAAGTCCGGGCTCAGATCCTCTCCCTGACCTCAAGGTAACTTTTGAAATGGAGGGGAACACAATAAACTTTGAAGTAGATACAGGGGCAATATACTCAGCCCATAAGGCCCATTGGGCCCTCTACCGAATAAAAGGTCTCTAATTCAAGAGTCTAACAGAAGTAAATATCGGGCTTTGACAACTAAGAGGACCATGGACCAGGGAAAAGGAAAAATCCATCACTCCTTCCTAGTAATCCCAGAATGCCTGGCCCCATTGATGGGCAGAGTTCTGCTCACCAAGCTCTGGGCCAAAATAACTTTTAACCCTGAAGGCCCCCAAGTGGAATTTTTTAATCCTTCAGTAACTACTCGTATAATCATGGCTCTAACTATGTCAGTAGCAAATGTTCATCAACTCACTCACCTTTGTTCAAAGAAACTGCATTCATTCGTGAAGGATCAAGAACATAGTTTTCCACTAACCTATTCACAGCAAAAGGAAATAACTGAATGGGTAACAAAAGCCTGTAGGTCCATTAATTGGTTAAAGCTTACACTTCCAAGCTTCCTGCAGGAAAGCACCTATGAGGAACCAGACGAGGACAATTCTGGGAAGTGGACTTTACTGAAATTAAGCCAGTAAGGTATGGACTTAAATAACTCCTAGTCTTTGAACATACATTTTCAGGATGTATTGAAGCCTTCCCCACACACACACAAAAAAGAAATAAAAAAGAAGAAAAAAGAAACATCGCAAATGGTTGTAAAGAAGATCCTGGAAGATATTTATTCTCCCCTTGACGACCAGTAGTCTTAACCCTAATCAGCCCCTTAAGCTGCGATGGCTGATCACAAATCCTACTGGACACGAAGTATGGCCTATCTCGAATACAGCCCCCTTACGAACCTGGTGGCCATCTCTCCACCCAGTCATTTGTCAGCTGGCTATAGGTCTTTCCTATTGGGATATCCCTGATTAACAGGATCCCACTAAAATTCCATTAAATCCCTTCCGTACCATAGATAATGGAAACAAACATTATAGATGTAGGGACACGTGAGCCAGATGCAGGTTGGCTAGCCTAGATTACTATGTTTGCCCGGCAGACTATCAAAGCCACAAACAGTCACGGCTGTGGGGGGGGAGAGCAGACTTCTATTGTAAGTCATAGGGATGTGAGCATACAGGGACTGTCAGATGGAACCCAAACTTCTCATCAAATATTGTACACAGCATTGGCCATATTACGAATTAGATAACCAAAACCGATGGCCCCCAGAGGGGTCTCTAGATCCTCAAATTCTGTGTGACCTTTTTAACTTCTGCAAGTGCTCAAAAGGGTGAAAGGAGATTCCGCTATGTGGAGGCCTTCTCTCTCCTTTGCTCACATCCTGAACTATGCTTCTCCAATAGATGCTCACCCTCAGCCTTGTGCTCTAGACTCTCTGCTGTCACTCCCACCTCAGCAACTTGATTTCTCCCCTCCAATATCTAGATCAAAAACCCAAATCTCGACTGATTCTCAGACCATTGCTCCCTTGCTGAGGTTGCAGGTACTGAGGTACCACTCCATTCACTCACTCCTCTCCTCTCCTGTCAGTGCCCGCACCGGGTCCCACCCAGTCCTCTTACCACCTAATGCAAAGCTCAAACCCGCTGAGAAGAATCCTCAGATCCTAATACAAGATGTAATGAAAATGGCCTTTAATGTTGCTTTGTCATCACTAAAAACAGGTTACTAAGAATTTAAAGTCCCTCACAGGCTTTTTGGTATCTCACTCCCGTCTCCCCCTCTGTTCTATCTGTTCTACTGCTCAAGTTTTTGTTGCTATTAAGATCCCAAAGCCCTCTCCCAATATTCTTTTACATCTCTCCTTCCTCATTCTCAGATCCACAGAGCTGCTCTTATTTCTGCCTTCCAAATTGTCCCCCTCTGTACCAGGCCCACAGAAAAGTCTTAACTGACCTTCTCCAGAAGTCTTCACCATGGCTGATTTAGGACTTTCAGCAAAAGAGTCCCTATAAAAGAGTTCACTGTAGATAAACTTCCTATTTTTGTGTTGCCCTGGTCTCCTTGGCAACTGGCTAAAAAATTAAGCACTCCTGATCTAGACACACCCTTACTAGTTTTTCACAAAATATTTGAAAAAAAGGCCTCTGGCCTTGAGCTGGGGCTTCCCAGAGATGGCTACATTTCTAAGATAAAGAATTACAAACTGGGCTGTATGGAAACAGCTGGAAGGGGGAAAAAAGAAAGGGAAGACACCCACACCCAGGTGTCCTTGAAAAGTTAACTTTCCCTAACTGAGGAAAAAAGAGAAACAAAAACTGCTTTTTGTGAACTTCTGCAGACTGTGAACTTCTGAGCCCCTTCCCTTACGTGTTGGGTACAAAATTCTGAAACTACGTAACTTGGGTTTCAGGGGATTAATTGATTACAACAGAAGCAATGCCCTCTGAATCTGGTTGAAACCAAAAAAGACTGTTTCCGTGTCTTTGGTGCTATCTTAGGTGCCTTGCCTTGTCCGTCCCTACAACAGTATAATTCTATATACTTAAACATTGTTTATGTTTTCATGAAATGGTCAACAGATGTGATTAATTGTGAAATGGAGCAGATGTTTCCCAGAGTGCTCTATCATGACACAGGTTCATCTGAAGATCAAAGAGGGGGACATACAACCCGGTTCCGCTGGGAACATATGTCCCTCACCTTAGCCATTCTATTACGAATAGGAGTTGCTGCAGGGTTGGGCACAAGAACCACTGCTCTGGTCCATGGGACACAACAAGTGACCCAATTAGAAGAAGCAATAGATCAAAACTTAAAGATTTTAGAAACCTCCATCACAGCTTTGCAGGAATCTTTAACCTCTGTCTCTGAAGTTGTTTTACAGAAAAGGCGAGGGTTGGACCTCCTTTTCATGACAGAAGGGGGCCTTTGTGCTTCATTGAGGGAAGAATTTTGTTTTTATGTCGACAATACTGGAGTTGTAAAAAAATCTATGAGTAAATTAAAAAGATGCCTTGAAGAGCAACAACGAGAGAGAGAGGCACAAAAACGGTAGTTTGAGTCTTTTTTTACACAGTCCCCCTGGTTAATTACGTTTTTATCAACCCTGGCTGGTCCAATAATAATCCTCATAGTATTACTAACTATAAAACCCTGTTTTCTCAATCATGTAATTTCTTTTCTCCAAGCTCAAATTGGACAAATTAAAATTATGGTAATACCCCACTAGCAGACATAGAATGTGACACCCCACAATGATCACTTTTATGATTAAAAGTAGCCAGAAAAAGAAGTGGGGAATGAAAGGTTAATAAAATATGTACTTGTCACTTCCTGTTTTTCTGTACGCTTAACAAAACACTGTTGAAATCTTCAGAACTCTTTGCTAATCTTGTTGCCAGAATGTGCTGTCCCCAATTGCCAAACTGCAGAATCTACTCCCTCACCCGGTTGAATAGAAACCTGAACTGTACTTGGATCATTGAATGTAGAAGAGAACATCCATTCAAAAAGTTATAGTCAGTTGGATTAGAAAGATAGTCGGTAAGTTTAGGAAGAAAAGTGAGTATAGGATTTGGAACAAAAGTTCTTTAGCAATAGGGTTTTGGTTAGAGAGTCAATGTAAATGTCAACACAAGTGAAGAGTCAGTCACAATGATGCACAGGGCAAAATATGTAGGAAAGCAGATATCAATAGAGACATTAGGAAATCAGGAAAAGAATAAAGTGAGTGATGGGATTAGATATTTTCAACAGGGTTGAGGATGAATATGTGAGCTTAGGATAAAACAAATATGAAGTCAACAATAGGATTGACATTTGATAGCACTAGCGTAGCCCAAGACAGTGTCCAAAATAAGCTCTGTTGCCCCTCATTTGCCTAAATTCCCAGTGGCCTGTACACCCTTCCTGTGTACCAGGAGTGATCAAATAGGCCTGCCCTTAATACTGCTCTGCTTCTCCAATTTGAGTCCTACTGAGTGTCGGGTACAGATTCTTTATGTGAATTGGAAAGATGAGAAAACTCAAGCACCTATTGGATAGCCTCTGAATAGATTTGAAGAACTCATTTGACCCAAAAGATCCCTATTCTCACTTGATGGAATTCAGGAACCTTACAGAGGAAGGCAAAATACTTCATCAACAATGACTGCTCTTTTTGCCATTTTGGATTTTATGCACCCATGGGATCTTTCTTTAGATCCATCAGGTGCTGAGAATCTAAGTCAAAGAATCACACTGGGCCAAGAGGCTGATTCACACACATCTCTTTCCAAATCAATTAAGGAAAGAGCCAAAGGTAAAGCATATTCATTTCCATTTGAAAAATCTTTCCTTCAGGATTCACAAAGGGTTGGCCTTAGACAAAGACCTTCCTGACTCTCAGGGCAACAGAACAATAGGTAAGCAAATGGCCCAAAGCAGGGATTCTCCACTGAGACTTTACTGGTCACACTGATATCTGAGTTTTCTGAGATGCTCGACATTCCATTCATCTATCCAGTACATGGCCATGTCACAGAGCTTGGAGGTAGTACATATCTTGGACACAAAACCATGAGCCTATTCTGGAGATTGGCCATAATTCAGGAAGAAAACAGCAACTTAGGAAGGTAGCAGGTATCGCCCATCAATAAGGCAAGCCACAGTCAATTCATAAATTGTGCTGGATGAATGCTGGGAAGCTTTCTATGAGACAGGACACATCCATTGATGCATTCTCTTTTCTAATGTCTACAAGCACGGACACAGTGGGATACACAGACATAGAAACACTTGCATTGTCAAACGACTTACTAGAAACAGTTCACTCCAAACCAAACAAACTGCCTTTTCTACCTATTCTCAGAACATGAGACAAAACCACAAACCCACACCCGCAATGGCACCTCCTTCCCCCAAATAGGTCTGTGACTCTCCGGAGTGTGCTCTGACTGATGGGCCATACTATGATGCTCCGAAATGGCCTGACCTGTCTCAGATCTGATCTTCTTGGCCAACAATGTGAAGTTGTTAGAAGCCAGGAGTGAGCCACTATCTGCTTTCTCAGGAAGAGCCCCTCTTCCGAGCTTTCCTGGCATTTGGCCATCCTCACATCAGTAGGTATCAAGAAATACTGACTCTGTCCTTTGTAAATCCAAAAAAGTGAGACCACTGGGACTAGGACTGGGACTGGCTCTGGGTGCCTGGCTTTCTGTATACCAAGTTCAGAGAGTTCCATCACCAAGGAAGTGAGATGAGATCACTTCCTTCAGGAACTGAATGAGATCACTGCCTTGGCAACCACTTTGTCATAACAATTGCTCCCAACGGTCCCATGAGATGAGGGCTGCCCCTACTTCCTGTGACACTTTCACAAGTTAAAATGGTATATCACCCGTAGGCAAAAGGGAACAGCTCTCCACACAGGCCGGGTTTGGTACATCTTCTCTACATTAAGAAGAGATAGGCTCATTCTGACGCAACCCTTAATCCTGACCAGGTTGTTTGCCATGGAAGATGATTTTTGCTCTCTCAGGTCTTACATAGCTGCCTACATCTTCTCCAGAGATCATTTCTGCATGGAGCTTTGAGGTTCTCAACAGATGGAAGATCCACTGCATTCCTGTATTGTAAGACCAACACTGTCCCTGCTCTTCAGTAAACATAGATGTGAATTGGAGTCATGAGAAAACCCACGAACCTATGGGATAGCCTCTGCAGGGCTTTAAAGAATTCACTTGACCCAAATGATCCCTATTCTCACTTAATGGAGGTCAGGAACCTTACAGACGAAGGCGAGAGACTCTATCCACCATGACAGTTCTTTTGTCCATTTTGGTTTTGGATGCACACATGGGATTTTTCTTTAGACCCATCATGTACTGTGAATCTAAGCCACAGCCTCACATAGGGCCAAGAGGCTGATTCAGACACATCCATTTCCAAAGCAATTAACCGAAGAGGCACAGGTAATGACCATTCAATTCCATTTGAAAACTATTTTCTTCAGGCTTCACAAAGTGTGGCCTAAGGCAAAGACCTTCCTGACATTCAGGGCAACAGAATAGGTAAGCAAAAGGCCCAATATATATGCTTTCACATATATTTCTCCACTGAGACTTTCTTGGGCATACTGATATCTGAGTTTTCTGAGATACTCACCATTCCCATCAACTATCCAGTACATGGCCATGTCACAGAGATGGAGGTGGTACATATCTTGGACACAAAATCATGAGCGTATTCTGGAGAGTGTCCAGAATTCAGGAAGAAAACAGGAATTTAGAAAGATGGCAGGAATTGCCCATCCATACGGCAAGCTGCAGTCCATTCATAAATTGCACAGGATGAATGCTTTGAAGCTTTCTTGTAGACAGGGCACATCCATTGATGCATTCTCTTTTCTACTGTCTACAATCACGGACACAGTATGATATATAGACACAGAAACACTCACGTTGTCAAAGGACTTACTAGAAACAGTTCACTCCAAAACAAACAAACCAGCTTTCCTAACTATTCTCAGAACATGAGACAAAACCACAAACTCACACTCACACCCAAAATGGTACCTCTTTCCCCAAAGTAGGTCTGTGTCTATCCGGAGTGTCCTCTGACTTGTGGGCCATACTATGTTCCCCAAAAATGGCGTGTCCTGTCTTCAATCTGGTCTCTTTAGCCAACTCTGTGAAGTTGTCAGGAGCCCGTGGTGAGAAACTACCTGCTTTCTCTGGAAAGGCCAGTCTTCATAGTTTCCAGGCATTTGACTGTCCTCACATCAGTAGGTACCAAGAAAGAGTGACTCTGTCTTGTTAAATCCAAACAAGTGAGCCCACTGGGACATGGAGTGGGTTTGACTCTGTGTGCCTGGTTTCCTGGATCCCAAGATCACAGACTTTCATCACCAATAATGTAAGGTGAGGTCACTTCCTTCAAGAACTGAATGAAGTCACTGCCTTGGAAACCACTTTGTTTTAACAGTTGCTTCCGAGGTTCTCAAAAGATGGAGTCTGCCTCTACTTGCTGTGACTCATTCATAAGTTAGAATGGTATATCAACCATAGGCACCGGGGAACAGCTCTCCACACAGGCATGGTTTGGTCCATCTTCTCTACATTAGGAAGAGAGAGGCTAATTCAGACACATCCCTTCAACCTGACCAGGTTGTTTGCCATGGAAGATGACTTTTGCTCTCTCAAATCCTTCATACCTGCCTACACCTTCTCCAGGGATTATTTCTGCAGGGACTTTTGAGGTTCTCAGCTGGGGGATGATACCCTACCTTCCTGGATTTTAAGACCAACTCTGTCCCTGCTCTTCTGTAAAGTGAGATTGAGGGAACAGTGTATGGTTAGTGTTAATAGCATGTTCGATTTGGGTTAGGAGTCATTCTGCTGGATGAATTATGGTATTGGGAACCTGTGATATTTATAACAATATAAATGTGAAATATATGTATGAGAACAGAGATCTAGGAAAGATTTGAAGCCCAGAAAGGCATTGGGCCCTTGATTGGTAAACTTAGATTGAATCATGTTCTGCACCGAGGTCTCAGATAAATCGATATACAATGGCATAGGACCCTATACCTCGGATGATTGAAAGTAGAAGAGAACATCCAGTCAAAAAGGATAGTCTGTAGGATTAGGAAGATAGTAAGTAGGTTTAGGAAGAAGAGTGAGTCTCGGAGTTGGACCAAAAGTTCTTTAGCAATTGGTTTTCAGTTAGAGGGTGAATGTAAATGTCAGCACTTGTGAAGAGACAGTCACAATGATGAACTGGGAAAAATATGTAGGAAAGCAGATATCAATAGGGGCATTAGGAAATCAGGAAACGTATAAAGTGAGTGATAGGATTAGATAGTTTCCAACTGCTTGAGGTTAAATATATAATCTTAGGAAGAAACAAATATGTAGTAACCAATAGGATTGACATTTGAGAGCGGTAGGCACCCTGGACATAGATGCTTTTAGTAATCCATGGTCACTTCCCATTTAGGCTTTGGTACAATCATATGTGTGACCTTTGCATTTTGTGTACAGAATACTACTGTGGTAAAATGTATATGTAGATCAGGTGACATGAGTATTTCTTGCACTATAAAGGGGAGTAATATTCTGGAAACTTATAAATTAGTACTGGGGATAAAAATAGGTGTACCTTGTGTTGATGATTATTGAGATGATGCATGAATAGACCATATTGTGAATAAAGTATGTAACTGGATCCAACATTAAATAATGGTTTGAGTTTGCATCTGAAAATATATTGGAAATCTTATATTGATATATATACCATCATTCCAACGAGTTATATATGCAATGGTATTATTAGGGTTACGGTTTATCGTGAAGAGTGAGTTTTGCTTCAAAAATGATTATGGAATCGAAAATAATGTGTTTAGAAAGAAGTCTAGTGAAAAGACCAATAAAGAAACATGGAGGAATACATGTGTTCTGAAGTAGTAAGTAATTGAAAGTGAACCAAATGCCAAAAAAATTTGTGAAGTTGTGGATGAAAAAATACATCCTATGATGTCCATAAACTGAAGAAATAGTAATGTACCAGTGTTGAGTAAAAATGAACTTCAAATTACACATCATGTCCCATAGCAATCTACTTGCATTAATGTTAAACTGGGTCAGTTACTGTAGAAATATTAGGATTTTTAAGCACCATCCACTGAACTTAGTTTTCAGTAGTAGGAAACCAAAATATATTTCAGGTGTATGAATATTACTGAGAATAATCTTGTGAAAATTTGAATTTAAATGAACATAAATGAATATGAATGAATTTAGGGAGTGTATAATAAGACACATATTTTTCATATTTTTTTAAAATCTGGAGAATATACACACACACACACACGCACACACACACACACACACACACATTAATATTTAGCAATATATATGCCAATCGATATTCATCATGAAATATAATTCATTCACAAATCCAAAAATATTCATTTTACTGAACATGGATTTATGTATAGTGTTTTTCACTAGGAAGCTCACCCATAGGTGGAATTTTCAGTTCCATCATTATTTAGGGAAAGTCATCTCTTCTCACAATTTTTATATTCCAAAGCCAGTGATCTTTCAAGAATGTACGTGTGATACCAGGTAGGATATTGTATATGCATAAAAAAATTACATGTGCTGAATAGGATACAGAGAAAGGGAGACAGGAATTTACATATGTGATAACTTTAAAAAATCATGGAGAAATATTAAAATGAAAAGTTTACTAAATTTAAAACACATACTCTTGATAAAGAGGAAGACAAATACAAATATACACCATGCTTCCTATGAAAGGACTGTACTTCTATTCAGTTAGGTTTTTTTTCTCCATGATATTAGGATTAGTAGTCAGAGTCTAGTAGGGTATGGGTTAGTGTCAGGGATTCAGTATTTCAAATGGAAAATAGGAAAATGAATCTAATGTGTATGCAAACATGTGATACACAAAAATCATCCCTCTCTTATCCAGAACAATGCCTTGACATAACCATCGCTAAAAGTAAGACACAATTAGAGGAGAGGAGTTAGAAAACCTGTGAATACATATGTGGAATAAAAAATGCTCAGGAGTTCACAACACTGGAGGTGGTAAAAGAGTTTACAATAGTATGGGAGAGGGTAAACACTCCAGAAACTTGGAGCTGTGCTGACCTAAAGACTTATTGAGAAACTTCCTCTGAGGTTAGGCACAAGAAATATATGTATGGCAATATGTAAATCAATGGTTCTGCAACTGATGTGATTCTGCAATCTGTATATGGAATAAAAATGGGAGCTCATATCCCACTTGAATCAAAGTGTGAAATATGATATATCAAGAAGTATGTAATGTTTTGAACAACCTACAATGAAAATTAATTAAAAAAAGAAAAAGAAATATATGTAATTGTCAGGAGATTTAGCTTCGTTTATAGTGACACCAAAAATCTGGGTCTGCATCTATGTAACCTGGAGGACATGGTTGTTTATTTTGTAATGAACATGAGGCAGCAGGTCTGAATTCTCCCTTTGTAGGTAAACTGTTGCCACTGGGAGCTAAGTGTCTTCCCGTGTGGTCTGTGAAGCCATTTGGTCATCCTCCACTTTTCAGGGTGTTTCTTACTGCTGCACTGGGAATTTGGTATTTGCTTCATGAAATACAATATGTTCAACTGGGACACAATGCTGGAGGGAGTTCTGTCATGTGTGGTTGGTCAGGGTCGGAAAGAGAATGTACGAACCAGGCTTCTATCCCACATAGCTTTCCCCTTGACTATAGCAACCTGATTCTGAACATTGCCCTGAAACCTCTACATATAACAAGATGCCTTTACATATAAAGGTCTGCTGCCTGCACCATGTCAGTCGCAAGTTTTGGAAGCCAATGGAAGATCCAGGTGGTCCTACCAAAAATATTTATTTACACACCTAAGTCCACTGCTCTACACCCACTACCCAGCAGGCTCCAACTTACTGGCATTTTTGTTCTACACCATTTTCACGAAACTCAGTCAATCAAGGCACTGTTTGTTATACTCATGATCAGCAGCAGGATATCTAAAGGTTATCCAGTGCCACCTGGTCATGGGGATTTCAAAAATTTCATGGTATTAATCTAGTCATTTTTCAAGGATGAAGTTGGAGGCACTGTGTGTTTCATTTAATTCAGGAACCATTAAATGGTGAGGAAGCTCATTTCAATGAAAGCTCTGGAGAACACTCACAGGCAAGCCTTCCCAAAGAGTGGCCAAAAGGACACATGAATCCAGGCCCATTGAGGTATACAATGTGAGGTCCATGTGTGTTTGGACTCTCAACTATGGCTACCAAGTCTTTAAGAATTAAATCATGTGATATCCTGGCTCAGAATCCCTGAGCTCTGTGGAAAGCCATCCTGGGCCTAGATCTCAGTTTCCAAAACCGATTCTCATGCGTGGTCTCCTAAAATCCCAACACTATTCATGGCAATACTTCTCTGAGGTCAGTTCCAGAACTCAGTCTCTAAGGGGAATCACACCAGAGTTCAAGCCCTGGTGGACCCAGTCATCTCTTCCAACTACCACACAAATTACCACAATTAAAACAAGAACCCTCCCATATGGCCTTCATCTTCTTTCATATAGACACTCATCATAATCTGGCTGGAGGTTTCCATGAGGAGCGCAGACCAAGACAGTGTCCCAAATAAGCTCCTTTGCCCCTCATTTGCCTAAAGTCAACGTGGCCTGGACACCCATCCTGTGAACCAAAAGTGATCAAATAGGCCTGCCATTAATACTGCTCCAATTTGAGGACTACTGTCTGTGGGGTTTAGATTCTTTATGTGAATTTTAGTCATGAGAAAACCCAAGCACAATGGGCTAGCCTCTGCAGGTTTTGTAGAACTCTTTTGACCCAAAGGATCCCATTCTCACTTGATGGAGGTCAGGAACCTTACAGAGGAAGTCGAGAGACTTCATCCCAATAATTGCTCTTTTGGCGAATTTTCTTTTGGATGCACACATGGTAACTTTCTTTAGATCCATCAGGTGCTGAGAATCTAAGCCACAGCCACACACAGGGCCAAGGGCCTGATTCAGACACATCCCTTTCCAAAGCAATTAAGGAAAGTGCCACAGGTATGCCCATTCATTTCCATTTGAAAACTGTTTTCTTCAGGCTTCACAAAGGGGTGGCCTGAGGCAAAGACCTTCCTGACATTCAGGGCAACAGAACAATAGGTAAGCAAAAGGCCCAAAGCAGGATTTCTCCTCTGAGACTTTCCTGATCACACTGATATCTGAGTTTTCTGAGATGCTCGCCATCACCTACAGCTATCCAGTACATGGCCATGTCACAGAGCTTGGAGGTGGTACATATCTTGGACACAAAACCATGGGCCTATTCTTGAGATTGGCTGGAATTCAGGACGAAAATAGAAACTTAGGAAGGTAGCAGGTGTTGCTCATCGATAAGGCAAGCTACAGTCCATTCAAAAACGGGGCAATATGAATGCTGAGAAGCTTTCTACTAGACACGACATATCCATTGATGAATTCTCTTTTCTAATGTCTACAACCACGGAAACAGTGGAATACACAGACATAGAAACACTCGCCCTGTGAAAAGACTTACTAGAAACAGTCCACTTCAAATGAAACCAACCGACTGTCCTACCTATTCTCAGAAAATGAGACAAAACCACAAACCCACAACCACACCCACAAAGGCACCTCCTTCCCCTAAGTAGGTCTGTGAATATCCAGAGTGTCCTCTGACTTGTGGGCCATAATATGTTCCCCCAAAATGGCCTTTCCTGTCTCAGATCTTGTCTCCTTGGCCAACTCTGTGAACTTCTTAGGAGCCAACGGTGAGCAACTACCTGCTTTCTCATGAAAAACCCTGCATCCGAGCTTTCCTGGCATTTGGCCTTCGTCACATCTGTAGGTACCAAAAAATACTGACCCTGTCCTTGGTAAATCCAAACAAGTGAGACCACTGGGACTGGGACTTGGATTGGCTCTGTGTGCCTGGCTTCCTGGATCCCAGGTTCAGAGAGTTCCATCACCAAGAAAGTGAGGTGAGGTCACTTCCTTCCTGAACTGAATGAGGGCACTGTCTTGGCAGCCACTTTGTCCTAACTGTTGCTTCCAAGGGTCCCAAGAGATTGAGGCTGCCCCTACTTCCTGTGACATTTTCACAAGTTAGAATGGTATATCAACCAAAGGCACCCAGGAATAGATCTCCACACAGGCCTGGTTTGGTCCATGATCTCTACATTAAAAAAAATCTGATTCAGACACAACCTTTTATCCTGACCGGGTTGTTTGCCATGGAAGATGACTTTTGGTCTCTCAGGTCCTTTATTGCTTCCTACATCTTCTCCAGGGATCATTTCTGCATGGACCTTTGAGGTTCTCAGCAGGTGGAAGTTTTTCTACATTTCTGTATTGTAATATCAACTCCTTCCCTGCTCTTCTGTAAAGTTAGATTGAGGGAACAGTGTCCGGTTATGGTTAAAAACATGATCGATTTGGGTTAGAAATCATTTTGCTGGATGAATGATCGTATTGAGAACTTGCTATGTGTAGAAGAATATATAGGTGAAATATATGTATGAAAAAAGAAATCTAAGTCTGATTTGAAGCCCAGAAGGGCATTGGGCCCTTGATAGGGATACGTGGTGTTGAATTACGTTCTGCAGAGTTGTCTCAGATAAATCGATATACAATGGCATAGCACCTTGTACGTTGCATGAATTAATGTAGAAGGAACATCAAGTCAAAAAGGCATAGTCGGTAGTGAAAGGTTAATAAAATTAATAAAATAGGTACTTGTCACTTCCTGTTTTTCTGTATGCTTAACAAAACACTTTTGAAATCTTGAGAAATGTTTGCTAATCTTGTTCTAGAATGTACTGTTCCCAATAGCCGAACTGCAGAATGTACTCCCTCACTCGGTGTCATGCAAACCGCCCACTCGCCCTTACCCATCACTAAACTTCCCTCTCTTCCCTCTCCAAGGAAAGTATATAAGCTCTGCTTAAGCTGTTCTCAGAGGTCTCTGCTCTATTTAATTTAGCTCTGAGCTCCAGCATGCTGGACCACAAATAAACCCTTTCCTGTTGCATGAGACAGTCTCTTGATAGTATCTTCCTCTGACACTCGCCTGACCTTTACATATTGAGGTTCCACCGAGTTCCAGCAGTGGCGGAGGAGAGACCCCAACGGGCTCCTCTTGGAGCAAGTAAGGCGCCTCTTTCCGGTTTCAGGTTTCTTGTTAGGGCTTGGCAAAATTGCTGGCGATGAAGAGCCTGGGCACTCTCCGACGGTGGCTGAGAGACGTGTCACAGAGACAAAGGGCACCTCTCTGGAGGACCCCGCAGAGAACTCGGGAAATCAAGGAACAATAGTCTTCTCGACTCAGTGATATTTTCTTTTAGATTCGTTGTTGCCATACCATTGGGTTTTGCCGGCTACTCATTCCTGGTCTCAGTGTTGGACGTTCATTGCCTGTCTTTATGGTCTTGTCTTATCTGTGTCGTGTGTCCTTGCTTTTACTGTTTGTGGAACTTTCATTATGGAACAGAGCACGTCAATGCCTCTGTCCCTGACCCTTGATCACTGGACCAAAGTCTGCTTAAGGGCTCAGAATCTTTCTTTTTTTAGTAAAACGCTGGACCTGGCAGAATCTCTGTGCCTCAGAATGGCCCATCTTTGGAGTCGTATGGCCCCTAGAAGGATCTTTCTACTTCCCACTAATTTAAAAAGTCAGAGGTATTGTCTTTCAGCCAGCGCCACATAGCCATCCGGATCAACAGCCATATATCTTAACTTGGCAGGACCTCTGCAAATCTCCTCCTCCATGGGTGAAGCCTTTCCTTGCCCCTACCTCTGCTCCTACTCCTTCCCCCATGATCTCTCAAACCCTCTCAACCTCCTCTTCCTCCACCCTCTGTTCTCCCTGAGTCACAGATTTGACTCTACTGGACTCTTCTCCCCCTCCTTATCCCCTGCCCTCGTCCCCTAACACACAACACACTCTAAGTGATTCCGCTGCTGCTGACTAAGCCTCTCTACCATTGGAGGAAGCTAAGCAGGTAATAGGATCTGACAATGGACCGATGTTCATGGCCCAGGTAAGTCAGGGGTTAGCCAGGAACCTGGGGATTAATTGGAAGTTAAATTGTGCTTATAGACCACAGAGTTCAAGACAAGTAGAAAGAATGAATAGAACCATTAAAGAGACCTTAACGAAATTAAGCTTAGAGACCAGCATAGGATTGGACTATGCTCCTGCCTTATGCAATGTTTCATGCAAGAAAAAATCCCTTTGTTTCTTTGAGTAACCTTACCACGTGTGAAATTCTTTATGGTGGCCCTCCTCCAGTAGGGGACCTAAGCCCAACTGTAAGACCTAAAGATCCTTTCCACACCCCCTTGCTTGACAGACTTAAAGATCTTGAAAGAACTCAGTAATACCTGTGAAAACAGCTGGCCACTGCCTACCCAACTGGGAACCAGGGGATTCCACATCCATATCAAGTAAGAGATTTCATCTATGTAAGATGATATCAGGTGTCATCCCTGGTACCCCGCTGAAAAGGACCATACCAGGTGCTATTATAACACCTACAGTGGTAAACGTAAACAGAATCACTTCCAGGATCCATGCCTCTCATCTCAAGCCTGCTCCCTGTACAGAATCTTTCTGGAAACTGAAAAAGACTGGTAACAGTTTCAAATTGTGTATTCGCAATGTGAATAAGGTTATATACTCTCCCCTTGGCTACAAGTAGTCCTAACCCTCATCAGCCCATTAAGCAGTGATGGCTGATCACAAATCCTACTGGAAAAGAAGTATGGTCTATCTCGCATACAGCCCCCTTAGGGACCTGGTGGCCATCTCTCCACCCAGACATTTGTTAGCTGGCTATAGGTATTTCCTATTGTGATATCACTGATGAAGAGGATCCCACTAAAATACCATTAAATCCCTTCTGTACCATAGATAATGGAAACAAACATTATGGATGTAGGGACACGCAAGCCAGATGCAGGTTGGCTAGTCTAGATTACTAAGTTTGCCTGGCAGACTATCAAAGCCACAAAGAGTAACGGCTGTGTGGGGGAAAAGCCGACTTTTTCTGTATGTCATGGGAATGTGTGCATACAGGGGCTGCCTGATGGAACCCCAATTCTTCATCAAATTCAGTACACAGCATTGGCCACATTACCAATTAGACAACCAAAAACTATGGCACCCAGAGGGGTCTCTAGATCCTCAAATTTTGCATGACCTTTTTGACTTCTGCAAGTGCTCAAAAGAGTGAAAGGAAATTCCCCTATGTGGAAGCCTATTCCCTCCTTCACTCACATCCTGAACTATGCTTCTCCAATAGATCATTATCCTCAGCCTTCTGCTCCAGACCCTCTGCTGTCACTCCCATCTCAGCAACTTGATTTCTCCCCTCCAATAACTAGATCAGAAACCCAAAGCTCCACCAGTTCTCTGACCATAGCCCCCTTGCTGAGGTAGCAGGTACATAGGTACCGCTCCACCGACTCATTCCTCTCATCTCCTGTCAGTGCCCTCACCGGGTCCCACCAGGTCCTCTTACCAGCTAACCCAATGCTCAAACGAGCTGAGGAGAGCCCTGAGACCCTTATCCAAGATGTAATATAATTGGCCTTTAAAGTTGCTTTGTCATCACTGAAAACAGGTTACTAAAATTTAAAGTCCCTCACAGGATTTTGGGATCCTCACTCCCGTCTTTCACTCTGCTCTACCTGATCTACTACTCAAGTTTGCTGCTAGGAAATTCCAAATACCCTTTCGCATTATTCTTTTACATCTCTCTTTTCCCTCATTCTCAGATCCTCGGAGGTGCTCTCAGCCCCAACTTCCCCGTCTTTCCCCCTCTGTACCAGGTCCACAGAAAAGTCTTAAATGACCTTCTTCAGAAGTCTTCACCATGGCTGAGTTTTGAACTTTCAGCCAAAGAGTCCCAATAAAGACTTTAATGTAGATAAACATTCTCTTTTGTATTGCCCTGTTCTACTTGGCCACTGGCTAAAAATCTCAGTACTTCTAAGCTAGACAACCTCTAACTAGTTTTTCACAAAATATGTGAACAAGTCCTCTGGCCTTCAGCTGGGGCTTCAAAGAGATGGCTACATTTCTAAGATAAAGAAATTACCAACCGGGCTCCATGGTAACAGCTGGCAGGGGGAAAATAAGAAAGGGAAGAAAAAGCTCTCCTCCTCCCAGGTGTCCTTGAAAAGTTAACTTGCCCAGAACAGAAGGAAAAACAGAAACAAATACTGCTTTTTTAAACTTCTGAAGACTGTGAACTTCTGAGCCCCATGCCTTATATGTTGGGTACAAATTTCTGAAACTACCTAAACTTGAGTTTCAGGGGATTAATTGATTACAATAGAAGCAATGCCCTCTGAATCCGGTTGCAACCAAATAGGACTGTTTCCCTCTCTTGAGTGCTATCTTAGGTGCCTTGCTTTGTCAGTGCCTACAACAGCATAATTCTATATACTTAAACATCGTTTATGTTTTCATGAAAAGATCAAGATATGTGATAATTTGTGTAATGGTGCAGATGTTTCCCAGAGTGCTCTATCATGACGCAGGTTCATTTGAGGATCAAATAGGGGGGGCATACAACCGGTTCCACTGGGAACATATATCCCTCACTTTAGCCATCCTATTAGGAATAGGAGTTGCTGCACGGGTGGGCAGAGGAACCAGTGACATTGTCCATGGGACACAAAAGATGACCCAATTAGAAGCAGCAATAGAGCAAAAGTAAGATATTAGAAACCTCCTTCAGGGCTTTGCATGAAACTTTAACCTCTCTCTCTGAAGTTGTTTTACAGAACAGTTGAGGGTTGGACCTCCTCTTCATTAGAGAAGGGGGCCTTTGTGCTGCATTGAGGGAAGAATGTTGTTTTTATGCTGACTATACTGGAGTTGTAATAAAATCTATGAGTAAATTTAAAAGACACCTTGAAGAGCATCAACAAGTGAGAGAGGCCCAAAAAGGGTGGCTTGAGTCTTGGTTCACACAGTCCCCCTGGTTAACTACGTTTTTATCAACCCTGGCCGGTCCAATAATAATCCTCATATTATTGCTAACTATAAAACCCTGTTTGCTCAACCGTGTAATGTCTTTTCTCCAGGCTCAAATTGGACGAGTTAAACTTATGGTAATACCCCACTAGCAGACATTGAATGTGACACCCTCCAATGATCATTTTTATGATTAAAATTAGCCAGAAGAAGAAGTGGGGAATGAAATATTAATAAAATAGGTACTTGTCACATCTTGTTTTTCTGTATGCTTAACAGAACACTGTTGAAATCTTGAGAAATGTTTGCAAATCTTGTTCCCAGAATGTTCTATCCCCAGCTGCCAAATTGCAGAATGTACTCCCTCTCCCAGTTGCATGCAAACCGCCCACTCGCCCTGACCCATCAATACAATTCCCTCCCTTCCCTCTCCAGGGAAAGTATATAAGCTCTACTTCAGCTATTCTCAGGGCTATCTGCTCTATTCAGGTGAGCTCTGAACCCCAGCCTGCTGGACACCCAATAAACCGTTTGATGTTGCATGAGATAGTCTGTTGGTAGTCTCCTCCTCTGAAGCTCGCACCACATTTACTTGGATGATTAAATGTAGAAGAGAACATCCAGTCAAAAAGGGATAGTCTGTAGCATTACGAAGATAGTCAATAAGTTTAGGAAGAAGGGTGAGTATAAGATTTGGAACAAAAGTTTCTTAGCAATAGGATTTCGATTAGAGAGTGAATGTAAATGTCAGCACAGGTGAAGAGTCAGTCACAATGATGAACTGGGGAAAATATGTAGGAAAGAATATATCAATATAGACATTACAAAATCAGGCAGAGTATAAAGTGAGTGATAGGATTAGACATTTTGAACAGGGTTGAGTTTAAATATATAATCTTAGGAAGAAACAAATATGTAGTCACAAATAGGATTGACATTTGAGAGCACTGGGCAAATTTCAGGTGGATGAATATTTCTGAGAATAATCTTGTGAATACTTGATTATAAATCCACATACATGAACATGAATGAATTTAGGGAGTGAATATAAGACACATATATTTCATATTTTGAAAAATCTGGAGAGTGTATATATATATATATATATATATATATATATATATATATACATATATATACATATACATAAAACACACACACAGACAAAAAAGTAGCAATATATATGTCAATCAAAATTCATTATAAAATATATACCATCCACAGATCTAAAAATATTCATTTTACTGAACATGGATTTATGTATAATGCTGTTCACCTAGCAAGCTCACCCATAGGTTGAATATTCAGTTCCAACAGGGTTTAGTAGGAGTGATCTCTTCTAACAATTTGTATCTGCCAAGTCAGCCACCTCACAAGAATGTACGTGTGGTACCAGATAGGAATCTATATGTGCATATAAGAATACAGAGAAAGGGAGACAGGAATTCACATATTTGTTAACCTTAAAAATACTAGGACAACTATTTCAACAAACAATTGACTAGATTTATAACTCCAACTCTGTATCATGCAAAAGGCAAGTCCATCTATACACCATGCCTACTCTGAACTGCTTGTATTTCTATTCTTTATGGGTTATTTTTCTCCATCATATTAGGATTAGTAGTCAGAGTCTGGTAGGGTATGGGTTAGAGTCAGGTATTCAGTATTTTGAATTGAAAATAGGACACTGAATCCAATGTGTATGCAAATATATGCTACGGAAAAATCTTCCCACTCTCCTCCAGAACAATGCCTTGACATTACCTTCGCCCCAAGTAAGACACAATTAGAGGAGAAGAGTTAGAAAATCTGTGAATACATATCTAGAATGGAAAATGCTCCAGATTTCACATCTTTGGAGGTGGTAGAGGAGTTTCCAAAAGTAAGAGACAGGGTAAACACTCCACAAACATGGAGCTCTGCTGGCCAAAAGACTTTTTGAGAATCTGCCTCTGAGGTTGGGCACTTGAAATATATGTTGTTGTCAGGAGCTTTAGCTTTATTTGTAGTGAAACCATCAAAGCTGGATCTGCATCTATGTGACCTGGAGGAAATGGTTACTTATTTTCAAATAAAAATGAGGCAGCAGTGATGAATTCTCTTTTTGTAGGTAAACTTTGGCCACTGAGGGCTAAGGGTCTTCCCGTGTGGACTGTGAAACCAATGGTCATCCTCCAATTTTCGTGGTGTTTCTTGCTGCTGCACTGGGAGTTGGTATTTGCTTCATGAAATACAACGAGTTCAAATGGGACACAGTGCTGAAGGGAGTTCTGTCAGGTGTGGTTGGCAGGGTCTCCAGGAGAATGCACCAACCAGGGTTCTATCTCAAGTAGCTTACCCGTTGACGATTACAACATGATACTGAACATTGCTCTGAAACCTCTCCATATAAAAATATGCCTTTACATATATGGGTGTGATGGTTGCACCATGTCAGTCACAGCCATTTGGAAGCCAATGGAAGATCCACATGGCCCCACCACAGATGTTTTATCACACATTTGCATAACACAGCTCTAGGCCCACTACTTACCAGGCCCCAACTTACTGGCATCTCTGTTCTACACCATTTTCATGAAACCCAGTCAATCAAGGCACTGTCTGTTATACTCATGATCATCAACAGGACATCAAAGGTCCTCCAGTGCCAGCTGGTCATCGGAATTTCTAAAATTTCATGGTAATTATCTAGCATTTTTTCACAGATGCATTTGGAGGCAATGTTGGTTTCAATTCATTCAGGAACCATTAAATGGTGAGGAAGCTAATTTCAGGGAAATCTCTGGAGCACTCTCACAGGCAAGTCTACCCAAAGAGTGGCCAAAAAGTCACATGAAGCCAGGCCCATTGAGGTCTACAAAGCGAGGTCCAAGTGTGTTTTGAATCTCAATTATGCCTGCCAAGTCTTTCAGAATAAAATCATGTAATATCCTGGCTGTGATTCCCAGTGTTCTGTGGAAAGCCACTCTGGGCCTTGATCCCAGGTTCCCAATGGCAACTCTCATTCCTGGCCTCCTAAAATCCCCACACAATTCATGTCAATACTTCTCTGAGGTCAGTTCCAGAACTCAGTCTCTAAGGGGAATCACAGCAGAATTCATGCCCAGGTGGACCCAGTCATCTCTTCCAACTGCCACACAAATGACCACAATTATAACCAAAACACTCCTACACGGCCCTCATCTTCTACCATAAAGATACTCATCATAACATCTGGATGGAGGTTTTCATGAGAGGCACATCCCAAGACAGTGTCCAAAATAAGCTCCCTTGCCCCTCATTTGCCGAATGACAGGGTGGCTTGGACACCCTTCCTGTGAACCAGGAGTGATCAAATAGGCCTGCCCTTAATACTGCTTCGCTTCTCCAATTTGAGCCTCTCTGACTGTGGGGTCTAGATTCTTTTTGTGAATTGGAGTCATGAGAAAAGCCAAGCACCTCTGCAAAGATTTGAAGAACTCATTTCACCCAAAGGATCCCTATTCTGACATGATGGATTTCAGAAACCTAACAAAGGAAGGCAATATACTTCATGCACATTGATTGAACGTTTTTCCATTTTGGTTTAGATGCACATATGGGATCTTTCTTTACATCCATCAGGTGCTGAGAATCTAAGTCACAGCCTAAAACAGGGCAAAGGGCCTGAATCAGACACATCGTTTTCCAATGAAATTAAGCAAAGAGCCAGAGGTGATGCACATTCATTTCCATTTGAAAACTGTTTTCTTCAGGCTTAACAAAGGGGTTGCATGAGACATAGACCTTTCTGATATTCAGGGCAACAGAACAATAGGTAAGCAAAAGGCCCAAAGCAGGGTATCTCCACTGAGACTTTCCTGGTCACACTGATATCTGAGTTTTCTGAGATGCGGGCCATTCCATTCAGGTATCCAGTACATGACCATGTCAAAGACCTTGGATTTGGTACGTATCTTGGACACATAACCATGAGCCTATTCTAGAGAGTGGCCAGAATTCAGGAAGAAAACAGGGACTTAGGAAGGTATTAGGTGTTGCCCGTGCATAAGGCAAGCCACACTCCATTCATAAATTGGGCAGGATGAATGCTGGGAAGCTTTATACTAGACATGACACATCCACTGCTGCATTCTCTTTTCTCATGTCTACTACCACAGGCACAGTGGGATACACAGACATGGAAACACTCACCTCGTCAAACGACTTACCAGAAACAGTTCACTCCAAAACAAACAAACCGCCATTCCTACCTATTTTCAGAACATGAGACAAACCACAAACCCACACCCACTCCCAAAAAGGCACCTCCTTCCCCAAGTAGCTGTGTGACTAACCAGAGTGTCCTCTGACTGGTGGCCATACTCTGTTCTTCTGAAATGGCCTGTCCTCTCTCAGATCTGTTTTCCTTGGCGAACTCTGTAAAGTTGTAAGGAAAAAATGGAGAGCTACTACCTGCTTTCTCAGGAAAGTTCCCTCTTCAGAGCTCTCCAGGCATTTGGTAATCCTCACTTCAGTAGGAACCAAGAATGACTGACTTTATCCTTGCTAAATCCAAACAAGTGAGCCCACTGGGACTGGGACTGAAACTGCCTCTGGGTGCCTGGCTCCTTGGATACAAAGTTCAGAGAATTCCATCACCAAGGAAATGAGGTATGTCACATTCTTTGGAACTGAATGAGGTCACTGCCTTGGCAAAGGTATATCTTATGATGTGCAAAAACTGAAGAAATAATAATGTACCAGTGTCAAATACAAATGAATGACAAATTACATATCATGTCCCATAGGATTCTACTTGCATTGATGTTAGACTGCGTCACTTACTGTAGAATAATTAGGATTTGTATGCACCATTCACTGAAGTTAGTTTTCAGTACTAGGAAACAAATATGTATTTCAGGTGGATGAATATTTCTGATTATAATCTTGTGAAAAGTGGATTATAAATCCACATACATGAACATGAATGAATTTAGAGAGTGTATATTAGACACATATATTTCATATTTTGAAAAATTTGGAGAGTATATCTATATCTATATCTACATCTATACACACACACACACACACACACACACACACAACACTCACAGACATTAAAAAGTACCAATATAAATGCCAATCGAAATTCATCAGTAAATATATATCATCCACAAATGCAAAAATATTTATTTTACTGAACATGAGTTAATGTATAATGTTGTTCTACTAGGACGCTCTCCTATAGGTTGAATTTTCATTTCCAACAGCATTAAGGAGGAGTGAACACTTCTCACAATTTGTATCTGCCAAGACAGCCACCTCACAAAAATGTACGTGTGATACCTGGTAGGATTCTATATATGCATATAAATATACATGTGTGAATAAACTACAGAAAAGGGAAACAAGAATTCACATATTTGTTAAGTTTAAAAACACATGGAGAATATTTTAATTAAAATTTTACTAGATTTATAACTCCTACCTTATATAATGCATATGTCAAGTCCAACTATACAACATGTCTCCTCTGAAGTGCTTGTATTTCCATTGTGTTGGGTTAATTTTCTCCATTATATTAGGATGAATAGTCTGAGACTACTAGGTATGGGTTAGTGTCAGGGATACAGTATTTCGAATGGAAAATTGGAAAATGAATCCAATGTGTATGTAAATATATGCTGCACAAATATCCTCCCGCTCTCATCCAGAACAATGCCTTGACATTACCTTCACCCCAAGTAAGACACAATTAGAGGAGAAGAGTTACAAAATCAGTGAATACATATCTGGAATGGAAAATGCTCAGGAGTTCACAACCTTGGAGGTGGTAGAGGAGTTTCCAAAACTAAGGGACAGGGTAAACACTCCACAAACATGGAGCTCTGCTGGCCTAAAAACATTTTGAGAAACTGCCTCTGAGCTTCCACACTTGAAATATATGTTGTTTTCAGGAGATTTGGATTCCTCTGTAGTGAGACCATCAAAGCTGGGTCTGCATCTATGTGACCTGGAGGACATGGTTTCTTATTTTCCAATGAACAAGATGAAGCAGTGCTGAATCCTCTCTTTGTAGGTAAACTGAGGCCACTGGGGACTAAGTGTCTCCCCGTGTGGACTGTGATGCCATTTGGTCCTCCTCCAATTTGTGGTGTTTTTGCTGCTGCACTGTGAGTTTGGTATTTGTTTCATAAAATACTAGGAGCTAAACTGGGACACAGTGCTGGAGGAGGTTCTGTCACGTGTGGTGGGTCAGGGTCTGCAAGAGAATGCACCAACTAGGCTCCTATCTCTCACAGCTTGCCCCATTGCCCCCTTGTCCATATCAACCTGATTCTTAATTTTCCTCTGAAAACTCTCCATATAAAAAAATGCCTTTACATATAAGGGTCTGCTAGCTGCACCTTGTAAGTTACAAGCCATTTGGAATACAATGGTAGATCCACATGGCCCTACCACGGATGTTTTATCAAACACCTCCCCACCACTGCTCTAGACCCACTACTCAGCAGGCTCCAACTTACTGGCATCTCTGTTCTACACCATTTTCATGAAACTCAGTAAATCAAGGCACTGTCTGGTATACTCATGATGAGCAACAGGACATCCAATATTTCTCCAGTGCCACCTGGTCATAGGAATTTCAAAAATTTCATGGTATTTATCTAGCCATTTTTCAAGCATGAAGTTGGAGGCACTGTGGGTTTCAGTTCATTCAGCAAACATTAAATGGTGAGGAAGCTCATTTCAATGAAATCTCTGGAGCACTCTCACAGGCACGGCTTCCCAAAGAGTGGACAAAAGGTCACATTAGGCCAGGCCCATTGAAGTCTACAATGTGAGGTCCATGTGTGTTTTGACTCTCAACTATGGCTGCCATTTCTTTAAGAATAAAATCATGTGATATCCTTGCTGAGATTCCCAGGCCTCTGTGGAAATCCACCCGGGGCCTAGGTCTCAGTTTCGAAGAGTGACTTTCATGCGTGGCCTCTTAAAATCCCAACAAAATTCATGGCAATGCTTCTCTGAGTTCAGTTCCAAAACCCAGTCTCTAAGGGGAATCACACCAGAGTTCAAGCCCACGTGGACCCAGTCATTTTTTCCAATGCAACACAAATGACCAAAATTAAAACCAAAACACTCCCACATGGCCTTCATCTTATTCCATATAGTCAATTATCTTAACCTCTGGCTGGAGGTTTCCATGAGGGGCGCAGCCCAAGACACTGTCCAAAATCAGCTCGTTTGCCCCTCATTTGCCTAAAGTCAGGGTAGCCTGGAACCCGTTTCTGTGAACCAGGAGTGAACAAATAAGCCTGCCATTAATACTTCTTTGTTTCTCCAATTTGAGGCCTACTGATTTTAGGTATCGATTCTTTAGGTGATTTAGAGTCATGCAAAACACAAGCACCTCTGCAGGGCTTTGAAGAACTCATTTGACCCAAAGAATCCCTATTGTCATTTGATGGAGTGCAGGAACCTAACAGAGGAAGGCAAGAGACTTCATCCACAATGAATGATATTTTTTGCCATTTTGGTTTTGGAAGCTCACATGGGATCATTCTTTAGATCCATCAGGTGCTGAGAATCTAAGTCACAGCCACACACATGTCCAAGAGGCTGATAAAGAGCCACAGGTGAGGCGCATTCATTTCCATTTGAAAACTGTTTTCTTCAGGCTTCACAAAGGTGTGGCCTGAGGCAAAGACATTCCTGACATTCAGTGCAACACAACAATAAGTAAGCAAAAGGCCCAAAGCAGGGTTTCTGCACTGAGACTTTCCTGGTCACACTGATATCTGAGTTTTCTGAGATGCTCGCCATTCTCTTCAGCTATCCAGTACATGGCCATGTCACAGAGCTTGGAGGTGTTACATATTTTGGACACAAATCCATGAGCCTATTCTGGAGAGTGGCCAGAATTCAGGAAGAAAACAACAACTTAGAAAGATAGCAGGTGTTGCACATTGATAAGACAAGCTGCAGTCCATTCATATATTGGGCAGGATGAATTATGGGAAGATTTATACTAGACAGGACACATCCATTAATGCATTCTCTTTTCTAATGTCTACAACAACGGACACAGTGGGATACACAGAAAGAGAAACAATCGCCATGTCAAATGACTTACTAGAAACTGTCCACTCCAAACCAAACAAACCGCCTTTCCAATCTATTCTCAGAACATGAGACAAAACAACAAACCCACACCCACTCCCACAAAGGCACCTCCTTCCCCCAAGTACGTCTGTGACTATCCGGAGTGTCCTCTGACTGGTGGGCCATACTATGTTCCCCCGAAATGGCCTGTCTTCTCTCAGATCTTGTTTCCTTGACCAACTCTGTGAAGATGTCAGGAAAAAGTGGTTAGCCACTACCTGTTTTCTCAGGAAACGTCCTTCTTCAGAGCTCTCCTGGCATTTGGCCATCCTCACATCATTAGGTACCAAGAAAACTGACTCTGTCCTTGGTAAATCCAAACAAGTGAGCCCACTGGGACTGGGACTGGGACTGCCTCTGGGTGCCTGGCTTCTTGGATACCAAGTTCAGAGAGTTCCATCACCAAGGAAATGAGGTATGTCACATTCTTTGGAACTGAATGAGGTCACTGCCTTGGCAACCACTTTGTCCTAACAGTTGCTTCCAAGGGTAACATAAGATGGAGGTTGCCCCTACTTCCTGTGACACTTTCATAAGGTAGAATGTATATCACCATTGGCACCCGGGAACAGCTCTCCACTCAGCCCTGGTTTGGTCCATCTTCTGTACAATAAGAAGAGAGAGAGGCAGATTCAGACACATCCCTTCATCCTGACCAGGTTGTTTGCCATGGAAGATGACTTTTGCTCTCTCAGGTGCTTCATACCTGCCTACAACTTCTCCAGGTACCATTTGTGCATGGACATTTGAGGTTCTCATCAGGTGGAAGGTCCCCAACTTTCCTGTATTGTAAGAACCACTCTGTCTCTGCTCTTCTGTAAAATGATTGAGGGAACAGTGTATACTTGGGGTTAAAAACAGGTTTGATTTGGATTACGAGTGATTCTGTGTGATGAATAATGGTATTGGGAACCTGCAATATTTACAAGAATATAGAGGTGAAATATAAGTAGGAAAACAGAAATCTAGGTATGATTTGAAGCCCAGAAGGGTTTTGCCCTTGATTGGGATACTTAGCTTTGAATGATGTTCTGCAAAGATGCCTCAGATAATTCCATATACAATGGCATAGGACCTTGTACATTGGATGATTGAATTTAGAAGAGAACATCCAGTCAAAAAGGGATATTCAGTAGGATTAGGAAGATAGTCGGTAGGTTTAGGAAGAAGAGTGAGTATAGGATTTGGACCAAAAGTTCTTTAGCAATAGACTTTCGGTTGTTGAGTGAATGTAAATGTCAGCACATATGAAGAGTCAGTCACTATGTTGAACTGGGGAAAATATGTAGAAAAGCAGATATCAATAGAAACATTACGAAATCAGGCAAAGTATAAAGTGAGTGATAGAATTAGACATTTTCAACAGGGTTGAGTTTGAATATATAAATTAGGAAAAAAACAAATATGTAGTCACCAATAGGATTGACAATTGACAGCATTAGGCAACCTGGACATGGATGTTTTTAGAAATCCATGTTCACTTTCCATTTAGGCTTTGGTACAATCATAAGTGTGACCTTTCCATTTTTTGTCCAGAATATTACTGTGATAATGAGGTGACATGAGTATTTCTTTCACCATTTCTGGGAGCAATATATTGACGATGTAAAATGAGAATCGGGGGTACAAAGAGGTGTACCCTGTTTCTAGGAACATAGATAAAAAGCATGAATAGACCATACTGTGAATAAATAATATAATTTTTTTGAACTTTAAATAATGAATTGAACTGATATCTGAAAAATTAAAGGAAATCGTATATTGATATACAATCATTCATTCCAACCAGGTATATATGTAATGGAAATATTAGTGTTTTGGTTTATCATGAAGAGTGTGTGAGTTTTGCTTCAAAATGATTATGGAAATTCAAAATAATGCGTTTGGAAAGAAGTCTCATGAAAGGACCAGTCAAGAAACCCTGACAATACATGTGTTCGGAAGCAAGAAGTGGTGAAAGTTGAAACAAATGCTTATTAATTTGTGAACTTGTGGATGAAATGTATATCCTGTGATGTGCAAAAACTGAAGAAACAATAATGTACCAGTGTCAAATACAAATGAATGACAAATTACATATCATGTCCCATAGGAGTCTACTTGCATTGATGTTAGACTGGGTCAGTTACTGTAGAATAATTAGGATTTGTATGCACCATTCACTGAAGTTAGTTTTCAGTACTAGGAAACAAATATGTATTTCAGGTGGATGAATATTTCTGATTATAATCTTGTGAAAAGTGGATTATAAATCCACATACATGAACATGAATGAATTTAGAGAGTGTATATTAGACACATATATTTCATATTTTGAAAAATTTGGAGAGTATATCTATATCTATATCTGTATATACACACACACACACACAACACTCACAGACATTAAAAAGTACCAATATAAATGCCAATCGAAATTCATCAGTAAATATGTATCATCCACAAATGCAAAAATATTTATTTAACTGAACATGAGTTAATGTATAATGTTGTTCTACTAGGACGCTCTCCTATAGGTTGAATTTTCATTTCCAACAGCATTTAGGAGGAGTGAACTCTTCTCACAATTTGTATCTGCCAAGACAGCCACCTCACAAAAATGTACGTGTGATACCTGGTAGGATTCTATATATGCATATAAATATACATGTGTGAATAGGCTACAGAAAAGGGAAACAAGAATTCACATATTTGTTAAGTTTAAAAACACATGGAGAATATTTCAATTAAAATTTGACTAGATTTATAACTCCTACCTTATATAATGCAAATGTCAAGTCCAACTATACAACATGTCTCCTCTGAAGTGCTTGTATTTCCATTGTGTTGGGTTAATTTTCTCCATTATATTAAGATGAATAGTCTGAGACTACTAGGTATGGGTTAGTGTCAGGGATTCAGTATTTCGAATGGAAAATTGGAAAATGAATCCAATGTGTATGTAAATATATGCTGCACAAATATCCTCCCGCTCTCATCCAGAACAATGCCTTGACATTACCTTTACCCCAAGTAAGACACAATTAGAGGAGAAGAGTTACAAAATCAGTGAATACATATCGGGAATGGAAAATGCTCAGGAGTTCACAACCTTGGAGGTGGTAGAGGAGTTTCCAAAACTAAGGGACAGGGTAAATACTCCACAAACATGGAGCTCTGCTGGCCTAAAAACTTTTTGAGAAACTGCCTCTGAGCTTCCACACTTGAAATATATGTTGTTTTCAGGAGATTTGGATTCCTCTGTAGTGAGACCATCAAAGCTGGGTCTGCATCTATGTGACCTGGAGGACATGGTTTCTTATTTTCCAATGAACAAGATGAAGCAGTGCTGAATCCTCTCTTTGTAGGTAAACTGAGGCCACTGGGGACTAAGTGTCTCCCCGTGTGGACTGTGAAGCCATTTGGTCCTCTTCCACTTTTTGTGGTGTTTTTGCTGCTGCACTGTGAGTTTGGTATTTGTTTCACGAAATACTAGGAGCTAAACTGGGACACAGTGCTGGAGGGAGTTCTGTCACGTGTGGTGGGTCAGGGTCTGCAAGAGAATGCACCAACTAGGCTCCTATCTCTCACAGCTTGCCCCATTGCCCCCTTGTCCATATCAACCTGATTCTTAATTTTCCTCTGAAAACTCTCCATATAACAAGATGCCTTTACATATAAGGGTCTGTTGGCTGCACCATGTCAGTTACAAGCCATTTGGAATCCAATGGTAGATCCACATGGCCCTACCACGGATGTTTTAGCAAACACCTCCCCACCACTGCTCTAGACCCACTACTCAGCAGGCTCCAAATTTCTGGCATCTCTGTTCTACACCATTGTCATGAAACTCAGTAAATCAAGGCACTGTCTGGTATACTCATGATGAGCAACAGGACATCCAATGTTTCTCCAGTGCCACCTGGTCATTGGAATTTCAAAAATTTCATGGTATTTATCTAGCCATTTTTCAACCATGAAGTTGGAGGCACTGTGGGTTTCAGTTCATTCAGCAAACATTAAATGGTGAGGAAGCTCATTTCAATGAAATCTCTGGAGAACTCTCACAGGCACGGCTTCCCAAAGAGTGGACAAAAGGTCACATTAGGCCAGGCCCATTGAGGTCTACAATGTGAGGTCCATGTGTGTTTTGACTCTCAACTATGGCTGCCATTTCTTTAAGAATAAAATCATGTGATATCCTTGCTGAGATTCCCAGGCCTCTGTGGAAATCCACCCGGGGCCTAGGTCTCAGTTTCCAAGAGCGACTTTCATGCGTGGCCTCTTAAAATCCCAACAAAATTCATGGCAATGCTTCTCTGAGTTCAGATCCAAAACCCAGTCTCTAAGGGGAATCACACCAGAGTTCAAGCTCACGTGGACCCAGTCATTTTTTCCAATGCAACACAAATGACCAAAATTAAAACCAAAACACTCCCACATGGCCTTCATCTTATTCCATATAGTCAATCATCTTAACCTCTGGCTGGAGGTTTCCATGAGGGGCGCAGCCCAAGACAGTGTCCAAAATCAGCTCGTTTGCCCCTCATTTGCCTAAAGTCAGGGTAGCCTGGACACCGTTTCTCTGAAACAGGAGCGAACAAATAAGCCTGCCGTTAATACTTCTTTGTTTCTCCAATTTGAGGCCTACTGATTTTAGGTATCGATTCTTTAGGTGATTTAGAGTCATGCGAAAACACAAGCACCTCTGCAGGGCTTTGAAGAACTCATTTGACCCAAAGAATCCCTATTGTCATTTGATGGAGTGCAGGAACCTAACAGAGGAAGGCAAGAGACTTCATCCACAATGAATGATATTATTTGCCATTTTGGTTTTGGAAGCTCACATGGGATCATTCTTAAGATCCATCAGGTGCTGAGAATCTAAGTCACAGCCACACACAGGTCCAAGAGGCTGATAAAGAGCCACAGGTGAGGCCCATTCATTTCCATTTGAAAACTGTTTTCTTCAGGCTTCACAAAGGGGTGGCCTGAGGCAAAGACCTTCCTGACATTCAGTGCAACACAACAATAAGTAAGCAAAAGGCCCAAAGCAGGGTTTCTGCACTGAGACTTTCCTGGTCACACTGATATCTGAGTTTTCTGAGATGCTCGCCATTCTCTTCAGCTATCCAGTACATGGCCATGTCACAGAGCTTGGAGGTGTTACATATTTTGGACACAAATCCATGAGCCTATTCTGGAGAGTGGCCAGAATTCAGGAAGAAAACAACAACTTAGAAAGATAGCAGGTGTTGCACATTGATAAGACAAGCTGCAGTCCATTCATATATTGGGCAGGATGAATTATGGGAAGATTTATACTAGACAGGACACATCCATTAATGCATTCTCTTTTCTAATGTCTACAACAACGGACACAGTGGGATACACAGAAAGAGAAACACTCGCCATGTCAAATGACTTACTAGAAACTGTCCACTCCAAACCAAACAAACCGCCTTTCCAATCTATTCTCAGAACATGAGACAAAACAACAAACCCACACCCACTCCCACAAAGGCACCTCCTTCCCCCTAGTACGTCTGTGACTATCCGGAGTGTCCTCTGACTGGTGGGCCATACTATGTTCCCCCGAAATGGCCTGTCTTCTCTCAGATCTTGTTTCCTTGACCAAGTCTGTGAAGATGTCAGGAAAAAGTGGTTAGCCACTACCTGTTTTCTCAGGAAACGTCCTTCTTCAGAGCTCTCCTGGCATTTGGCCATCCTCACATCATTAGGTACCAAGAAAACTGACTCTGTCCTTGGTAAATCCAAACAAGTGAGCCCACTGGGACTGGGTCTGGGACTGCCTCTGGGTGCCTGGCTTCTTGGATACCAAGTTCAGAGAGTTCCATCACCAAGGAAATGAGGTATGTCACATTCTTTGGAACTGAATGAGGTCACTGCCTTGGCAACCACTTTGTCCTAACAGTTGCTTCCAAGGGTAACATAAGATGGAGGTTGCCCCTACTTCCTGTGACACTTTCATAAGGTAGAATGTATATCACCATTGGCACCCGGGAACAGCTCTCCACTCAGCCCTGGTTTGGTCCATCTTCTGTACAATAAGAAGAGAGAGAGGCAGATTCAGACACATCCCTTCATCCTGACCAGGTTGTTTGCCATGGAAGATGACTTTTGCTCTCTCAGGTGCTTCATACCTGCCTACAACTTCTCCAGGTACCATTTGTGCATGGACATTTGAGGTTCTCATCAGGTGGAAGGTCCCCAACTTTCCTGTATTGTAAGAACCACTCTGTCTCTGCTCTTCTGTAAAATGATTGAGGGAACAGTGTATACTTGGGGTTAAAAACAGGTTTGATTTGGATTACGAGTGATTCTGTGTGATGAATAATGGTATTGGGAACCTGCAATATTTACAAGAATATAGAGGTGAAATATAAGTAGGAAAACAGAAATCTAGGTATGATTTGAAGCCCAGAAGGGTTTTGCCCTTGATTGGGATACTTAGCTTTGAATGATGTTCTGCAAAGATGCCTCAGATAATTCCATATACAATGGCATAGGACCTTGTACATTGGATGATTGAATTTAGAAGAGAACATCCAGTCAAAAAGGGATATTCAGTAGGATTAGGAAGATAGTCGGTAGGTTTAGGAAGAAGAGTGAGTATAGGATTTGGACCAAAAGTTCTTTAGCAATAGACTTTCGGTTGTTGAGTGAATGTAAATGTCAGCACATATGAAGAGTCAGTCACTATGTTGAACTGGGGAAAATATGTAGAAAAGCAGATATCAATAGAAACATTACGAAATCAGGCAAAGTATAAAGTGAGTGATAGAATTAGACATTTTCAACAGGGTTGAGTTTGAATATATAAATTAGGAAAAAAACAAATATGTAGTCACCAATAGGATTGACAATTGACAGCATTAGGCAACCTGGACATGGATGTTTTTAGAAATCCATGTTCACTTTCCATTTAGGCTTTGGTACAATCATAAGTGTGACCTTTCCATTTTTTGTCCAGAATATTACTGTGATAATGAGGTGACATGAGTATTTCTTTCACCATTTCTGGGAGCAATATATTGAAGATGTAAAATGAGAATCGGGGGTACAAAGAGGTGTACCCTGTTTCTAGGAACATAGATAAAAAGCATGAATAGACCATACTGTGAATAAATAATATAATTTTTTTGAACTTTAAATAATGAATTGAACTGATATCTGAAAAATTAAAGGAAATCGTATATTGATATACAATCATTCATTCCAACCAGGTATATATGTAATGGAAATATTAGTGTTTTGGTTTATCATGAAGAGTGTGTGAGTTTTGCTTCAAAATGATTATGGAAATTCAAAATAATGTGTTTGGAAAGAAGTCTCATGAAAGGACCAGTCAAGAAACCCTGACAATACATGTGTTCGGAAGCAAGAAGTGGTGAAAGTTGAAACAAATGCTTATTAATTTGTGAACTTGTGGATGAAATGTATATCCTGTGATGTGCAAAAACTGAAGAAACAATAATGTACCAGTGTCGAATACAAATGAATGACAAATTACATATCATGTCCCATAGGAGTCTACTTGCATTGATGTTAGACTGGGTCAGTTACTGTAGAATAATTAGGATTTGTATGCACCATTCACTGAAGTTAGTTTTCAGTACTAGGAAACAAATATGTATTTCAGGTGGATGAATATTTCTGATTATAATCTTGTGAAAAGTGGATTATAAATCCACATACATGAACATGAATGAATTTAGAGAGTGTATATTAGACACATATATTTCATATTTTGAAAAATTTGGAGAGTATATCTATATCTATATCTGTATATACACACACACACACACAACACTCACAGACATTAAAAAGTACCAATATAAATGCCAATCGAAATCCATCAGTAAATATGTATCATCCACAAATGCAAAAATATTTATTTAACTGAACATGAGTTAATGTATAATGTTGTTCTACTAGGACGCTCTCCTATAGGTTGAATTTTCATTTCCAACAGCATTTAGGAGGAGTGAACTCTTCTCACAATTTGTATCTGCCAAGACAGCCACCTCACAAAAATGTACGTGTGATACCTGGTAGGATTCTATATATGCATATAAATATACATGTGTGAATAGGCTACAGAAAAGGGAAACAAGAATTCACATATTTGTTAAGTTTAAAAACACATGGAGAATATTTCAATTAAAATTTGACTAGATTTATAACTCCTACCTTATATAATGCAAATGTCAAGTCCAACTATACAACATGTCTCCTCTGAAGTGCTTGTATTTCCATTGTGTTGGGTTAATTTTCTCCATTATATTAAGATGAATAGTCTGAGACTACTAGGTATGGGTTAGTGTCAGGGATTCAGTATTTCGAATGGAAAATTGGAAAATGAATCCAATGTGTATGTAAATATATGCTGCACAAATATCCTCCCGCTCTCATCCAGAACAATGCCTTGACATTACCTTTACCCCAAGTAAGAAACAATTAGAGGAGAAGAGTTACAAAATCAGTGAATACATATCGGGAATGGAAAATGCTCAGGAGTTCACAACCTTGGAGGTGGTAGAGGAGTTTCCAAAACTAAGGGACAGGGTAAACACTCCACAAACATGGAGCTCTGCTGGCCTAAAAACTTTTTGAGAAACTGCCTCTGAGCTTCCACACTTGAAATATATGTTGTTTTCAGGAGATTTGGATTCCTCTGTAGTGAGACCATCAAAGCTGGGTCTGCATCTATGTGACCTGGAGAACATGGTTTCTTATTTTCCAATGAACAAGATGAAGCAGTGCTGAATCCTCTCTTTGTAGGTAAACTGAGGCCACTGGGGACTAAGTGTCTCCCCGTGTGGACTGTGAAGCCATTTGGTCCTCTTCCACTTTTTGTGGTGTTTTTGCTGCTGCACTGTGAGTTTGGTATTTGTTTCACGAAATACTAGGAGCTAAACTGGGACACAGTGCTGGAGGGAGTTCTGTCACGTGTGGTGGGTCAGGGTCTGCAAGAGAATGCACCACTAGGCTCCTATCTCTCACAGCTTGCCCCATTGCCCCCTTGTCCATATCAACCTGATTCTTAATTTTCCTCTGAAAACTCTCCATATAACAAGATGCCTTTACATATAAGGGTCTGTTGGCTGCACCATGTCAGTTACAATCCATTTGGAATCCAATGGTAGATCCACATGGCCCTACCACGGATGTTTTATCAAACACCTCCCCACCACTGCTCTAGACCCACTACTCAGCAGGCTCCAAATTTCTGGCATCTCTGTTCTACACCATTGTCATGAAACTCAGTAAATCAAGGCACTGTCTGGTATACTCATGATCAGCAACAGGACATCCAATGTTTCTCCAGTGCCACCTGGTCATTGGAATTTCAAAAATTTCATGGTATTTATCTAGCCATTTTTTCAACCATGAAGTTGGAGGCACTGTGGGTTTCAGTTCATTCAGCAAACATTAAATGGTGAGGAAGCTCATTTCAATGAAATCTCTGGAGAACTCTCACAGGCACGGCTTCCCAAAGAGTGGACAAAAGGTCACATTAGGCCAGGCCCATTGAGGTCTACAATGTGAGGTCCATGTGTGTTTTGACTCTCAACTATGGCTGCCATTTCTTTAAGAATAAAATCATGTGATATCCTTGCTGAGATTCCCAGGCCTCTGTGGAAATCCACCCGGGGCCTAGGTCTCAGTTTCCAAGAGCGACTTTCATGCGTGGCCTCTTAAAATCCCAACAAAATTCATGGCAATGCTTCTCTGAGTTCAGATCCAAAACCCAGTCTCTAAGGGGAATCACACCAGAGTTCAAGCTCACGTGGACCCAGTCATTTTTTCCAATGCAACACAAATGACCAAAATTAAAACCAAAACACTCCCACATGGCCTTCATCTTATTCCATATAGTCAATCATCTTAACCTCTGGCTGGAGGTTTCCATGAGGGGCGCAGCCCAAGACAGTGTCCAAAATCAGCTCGTTTGCCCCTCATTTGCCTAAAGTCAGGGTAGCCTGGACACCGTTTCTCTGAAACAGGAGCGAACAAATAAGCCTGCCGTTAATACTTCTTTGTTTCTCCAATTTGAGGCCTACTGATTTTAGGTATCGATTCTTTAGGTGATTTAGAGTCATGCGAAAACACAAGCACCTCTGCAGGGCTTTGAAGAACTCATTTGACCCAAAGAATCCCTATTGTCATTTGATGGAGTGCAGGAACCTAACAGAGGAAGGCAAGAGACTTCATCCACAATGAATGATATTATTTGCCATTTTGGTTTTGGAAGCTCACATGGGATAATTCTTAAGATCCATCAGGTGCTGAGAATCTAAGTCACAGCCACACACAGGTCCAAGAGGCTGATAAAGAGCCACAGGTGAGGCCCATTCATTTCCATTTGAAAACTGTTTTCTTCAGGCTTCACAAACGGGTGGCCTGAGGCAAAGACCTTCCTGACATTCAGTGCAACACAACAATAAGTAAGCAAAAGGCCCAAAGCAGGGTTTCTGCACTGAGACTTTCCTGGTCACACTGATATCTGAGTTTTTTGAGATGCTCGCCATTCTCTTCAGCTATCCAGTACATGGCCATGTCACAGAGCTTGGAGGTGGTACATATTTTGGACACAAATCCATGAGCCTATTCTGGAGAGTGGCCAGAATTCAGGAAGAAAACAACAACTTAGAAAGATAGCAGGTGTTGCACATTGATAAGACAAGCTGCAGTCCATTCATATATTGGGCAGGATGAATTATGGGAAGATTTATACTAGACAGGACACATCCATTAATGCATTCTCTTTTCTAATGTCTACAACAACGGACACAGTGGGATACACAGAAAGAGAAACACTCGCCATGTCAAATGACTTACTAGAAACTGTCCACTCCAAACCAAACAAACCGCCTTTTCTATCTATTCTCAGAACATGAGACAAAACAACAAACCCACACCCACTCCCACAAAGGCAACTCCTTCCCCCAAGTACGTCTGTGACATTCCGGAGTGTCCTCTGACTGGTGGGCCATACTATGTTCCCCCGAAATGGCCTGTCTTCTCTCAGATCTTGTTTCCTTGACCAACTCTGTGAAGATGTCAGGAAAAAGTGGTTAGCCACTACCTGTTTTCTCAGGAAAGGTCCATCTTCAGAGCTCTCCTGGCATTTGGCCATCCTCACATCATTAGGTACCAAGAAAACTGACTCTTTCCTTGGTAAATCCAAACAAGTGAGCCCACTGGGACTGGGACTGGGACTGCCTCTGGGTGTCTGGCTTCTTGGATACCAAGTTCAGAGAGTTCCATCACCAAGGAAATGAGGTATTTCACATTCTTTGGAACTGAATGAGGTCACTGCCTTGGCAACCACTTTGTCCTAACAGTTGCTTCCAAGGGTAACATAAGATGGAGGTTGCCCCTACTTCCTGTGACACTTTCATAAGGTAGAATGTATATCACCATTGGCACCCGGGAACAGCTCTCCACTCAGCCCTGGTTTGGTCCATCTTCTGTACAATAAGAAGAGAGAGAGGCAGATTCAGACACATCCCTTCATCCTGACCAGGTTGTTTGCCATGGAAGATGACTTTTGCTCTCTCAGGTGCTTCATACCTGCCTACAACTTCTCCAGGTACCATTTGTGCATGGACATTTGAGGTTCTCATCAGGTTGAAGGTCCCCAACTTTCCTGTATTGTAAGAACCACTCTGTCTCTGCTCTTCTGTAAAATGATTGAGGGAACAGTGTATACTTGGGGTTAAAAACAGGTTTGATTTGGATTACGAGTGATTCTGTGTGATGAATAATGGTATTGGGAACCTGCAATATTTACAAGAATATAGAGGTGAAATATAAGTAGGAAAACAGAAATCTAGGTATGATTTGAAGCCCAGAAGGGTTTTGCCCTTGATTGGGATACTTAGCTTTGAATGATGTTCTGCAAAGATGCCTCAGATAATTCCATATACAATGGCATAGGACCTTGTACATTGGATGATTGAATTTAGAAGAGAACATCCAGTCAAAAAGGGATATTCAGTAGGATTAGGAAGATAGTCGGTAGGTTTAGGAAAAAGAGTGAGTATAGGATTTGGACCAAAAGTTCTTTAGCAATAGACTTTCGGTTGTTGAGTGAATGTAAATGTCAGCACATATGAAGAGTCAGTCACTATGTTGAACTGGGGAAAATATGTAGAAAAGCAGATATCAATAGAAACATTACGAAATCAGGCAAAGTATAAAGTGAGTGATAGAATTAGACATTTTCAACAGGGTTGAGTTTGAATATATAAATTAGGAAAAAAACAAATATGTAGTCACCAATAGGATTGACAATTGACAGCATTAGGCAACCTGGACATGGATGTTTTTAGAAATCCATGTTCACTTTCCATTTAGGCTTTGGTACAATCATAAGTGTGACCTTTCCATTTTTTTGTCCAGAATATTACTGTGATAATGAGGTGACATGAGTATTTCTTTCACCATTTCTGGGAGCAATATATTGAAGATGTAAAATGAGAATCGGGGGTACAAAGAGGTGTACCCTGTTTCTAGGAACATAGAGAAAAAGCGTGAATAGACCATACTGTGAATAAATAATATAACTTTTTTGAACTTTAAATAATGAATTGAACTGATATCTGAAAAATTAAAGGAAATCGTATATTGATATACAATCATTCATTCCAACCAGGTATATATGTAATGGAAATATTTGTGTTTTGGTTTATCATGAAGAGTGTGTGAGTTTTGCTTCAAAATGATTATGGAAATTCAAAATAATGTGTTTGGAAAGAAGTCTCATGAAAGGACCAGTCAAGAAACCCTGACAATACATGTGTTCTGAAGCAAGAAGTGGTGAAAGTTGAAACAAATGCATATTAATTTGTGAACTTGTGGATGAAATGTATATCCTGTGATGTGCAAAAACTGAAGAAACAATAATGTACCAGTGTCGAATACAAATGAATGACAAATTACATATCATGTCCCATAGGAGTCTACTTGCATTGATGTTAGACTGGGTCAGTTACTGTAGAATAATTAGGATTTGTATGCACCATTCACTGAAGTTAGTTTTCAGTACTAGGAAACAAATATGTATTTCAGGTGGATGAATATTTCTGATTATAATCTTGTGAAAAGTGGATTATAAATCCACATACATGAACATGAATGAATTTAGAGAGTGTATATTAGACACATATATTTCATATTTTGAAAAATTTGGAGAGTATATCTATATCTGTATATACACACACACACACACAACACTCACAGACATTAAAAAGTACCAATATAAATGCCAATCGAAATTCATCAGTAAATATGTATCATCCACAAATGCAAAAATATTTATTTAACTGAACATGAGTTAATGTATAATGTTGTTCTACTAGGACGCTCTCCTATAGGTTGAATTTTCATTTCCAACAGCATTTAGGAGGAGTGAACTCTTCTCACAATTTGTATCTGCCAAGACAGCCACCTCACAAAAATGTACGTGTGATACCTGGTAGGATTCTATATATGCATATAAATATACATGTGTGAATAGGCTACAGAAAAGGGAAACAAGAATTCACATATTTGTTAAGTTTAAAAACACATGGAGAATATTTCAATTAAAAATTGACTAGATTTATAACTCCTACCTTATATAATGCAAATGTCAAGTCCAACTATACAACATGTCTCCTCTGAAGTGCTTGTATTTCCATTGTGTTGGGTTAATTTTCTCCATTATATTAAGATGAATAGTCTGAGACTACTAGGTATGGGTTAGTGTCAGGGATTCAGTATTTCGAATGGAAAATTGGAAAATGAATCCAATGTGTATGTAAATATATGCTGCACAAATATCCTCCCGCTCTCATCCAGAACAATGCCTTGACATTACCTTTACCCCAAGTAAGACACAATTAGAGGAGAAGAGTTACAAAATCAGTGAATACATATCGGGAATGGAAAATGCTCAGGAGTTCACAACCTTGGAGGTGGTAGAGGAGTTTCCAAAACTAAGGGACAGGGTAAATACTCCACAAACATGGAGCTCTGCTGGCCTAAAAACTTTTTGAGAAACTGCCTCTGAGCTTCCACACTTGAAATATATGTTGTTTTCAGGAGATTTGGATTCCTCTGTAGTGAGACCATCAAAGCTGGGTCTGCATCTATGTGACCTGGAGGACATGGTTTCTTATTTTCCAATGAACAAGATGAAGCAGTGCTGAATCCTCTCTTTGTAGGTAAACTGAGGCCACTGGGGACTAAGTGTCTCCCCGTGTGGACTGTGAAGCCATTTGGTCCTCTTCCACTTTTTGTGGTGTTTTTGCTGCTGCACTGTGAGTTTGGTATTTGTTTCACGAAATACTAGGAGCTAAACTGGGACACAGTGCTGGAGGGAGTTCTGTCACGTGTGGTGGGTCAGGGTCTGCAAGAGAATGCACCAACTAGGCTCCTATCTCTCACAGCTTGCCCCATTGCCCCCTTGTCCATATCAACCTGATTCTTAATTTTCCTCTGAAAACTCTCCATATAACAAGATGCCTTTACATATAAGGGTCTGTTGGCTGCACCATGTCAGTTACAAGCCATTTGGAATCCAATGGTAGATCCACATGGCCCTACCACGGATGTTTTATCAAACACCTCCCCACCACTGCTCTAGACCCACTACTCAGCAGGCTCCAAATTTCTGGCATCTCTGTTCTACACCATTGTCATGAAACTCAGTAAATCAAGGCACTGTCTTGTATACTCATGATCAGCAACAGGACATCCAATGTTTCCCAGTGCCACCTGGTCATTGGAATTTCAAAAATTTCATGGTATTTATCTAGCCACTTTTTCAACCATGAAGTTGGAGGCACTGTGGGTTTCAGTTCATTCAGCAAACATTAAATGGTGAGGAAGCTCATTTCAATGAAATCTCTGGAGAACTCTCACAGGCACGGCTTCCCAAAGAGTGGACAAAAGGTCACATTAGGCCAGGCCCATTGAGGTCTACAATGTGAGGTCCATGTGTGTTTTGACTCTCAACTATGGCTGCCATTTCTTTAAGAATAAAATCATGTGATATCCTTGCTGAGATTCCCAGGCCTCTGTGGAAATCCACCCGGGGCCTAGGTCTCAGTTTCCAAGAGCGACTTTCATGCGTGGCCTCTTAAAATCCCAACAAAATTCATGGCAATGCTTCTCTGAGTTCAGATCCAAAACCCAGTCTCTAAGGGGAATCACACCAGAGTTCAAGCTCACGTGGACCCAGTCATTTTTTCCAATGCAACACAAATGACCAAAATTAAAACCAAAACACTCCCACATGGCCTTCATCTTATTCCATATAGTCAATCATCTTAACCTCTGGCTGGAGGTTTCCATGAGGGGCGCAGCCCAAGACAGTGTCCAAAATCAGCTCGTTTGCCCCTCATTTGCCTAAAGTCAGGGTAGCCTGGACACCGTTTCTCTGAAACAGGAGCGAACAAATAAGCCTGCCGTTAATACTTCTTTGTTTCTCCAATTTGAGGCCTACTGATTTTAGGTATCGATTCTTTAGGTGATTTAGAGTCATGCGAAAACACAAGCACCTCTGCAGGGCTTTGAAGAACTCATTTGACCCAAAGAATCCCTATTGTCATTTGATGGAGTGCAGGAACCTAACAGAGGAAGGCAAGAGACTTCATCCACAATGAATGATATTATTTGCCATTTTGGTTTTGGAAGCTCACATGGGATCATTCTTAAGATCCATCAGGTGCTGAGAATCTAAGTCACAGCCACACACAGGTCCAAGAGGCTGATAAAGAGCCACAGGTGAGGCCCATTCATTTCCATTTGAAAACTGTTTTCTTCAGGCTTCACAAAGGGGTGGCCTGAGGCAAAGACCTTCCTGACATTCAGTGCAACACAACAATAAGTAAGCAAAAGGCCCAAAGCAGGGTTTCTGCACTGAGACTTTCCTGGTCACACTGATATCTGAGTTTTTTGAGATGCTCGCCATTCTCTTCAGCTATCCAGTACATGGCCATGTCACAGAGCTTGGAGGTGGTACATATTTTGGACACAAATCCATGAGCCTATTCTGGAGAGTGGCCAGAATTCAGGAAGAAAACAACAACTTAGAAAGATAGCAGGTGTTGCACATTTATAAGACAAGCTGCAGTCCATTCATATATTGGGCAGGATGAATTATGGGAAGATTTATACTAGACAGGACACATCCATTAATGCATTCTCTTTTCTAATGTCTACAACAACGGACACAGTGGGATACACAGAAAGAGAAACACTCGCCATGTCAAATGACTTACTAGAAACTGTCCACTCCAAACCAAACAAACCGCCTTTTCTATCTATTCTCAGAACATGAGACAAAACAACAAACCCACACCGACTCCCACAAAGGCACCTCCTATCCCCAAGTACGTCTGTGACTATCCGGAGTGTCCTCTGACTGGTGGGCCATACTATGTTCCCCCGAAATGGCCTGTCTTCTCTCAGATCTTGTTTCCTTGACCAACTCTGTGAAGATGTCAGGAAAAAGTGGTTAGCCACTACCTGTTTTCTCAGGAAAGGTCCATCTTCAGAGCTCTCCTGGCATTTGGCCATCCTCACATCATTAGGTACCAAGAAAACTGACTCTGTCCTTGGTAAATCCAAACAAGTGAGCCCACTGGGACTGGGACTGGGACTGCCTCTGGGTGTCTGGCTTCTTGGATACCAAGTTCAGAGAGTTCCATCACCAAGGAAATGAGGTATTTCACATTCTTTGGAACTGAATGAGGTCACTGCCTTGGCAACCACTTTGTCCTAACAGTTGCTTCCAAGGGTAACATAAGATGGAGGTTGCCAGAACTTCCTGTGACACTTTCATAAGGTAGAATGTATATCACCATTGGCACCCGGGAACAGCTCTCCACTCAGCCCTGGTTTGGTCCATCTTCTGTACAATAAGAAGAGAGAGAGGCAGATTCAGACACATCCCTTCATCCTGACCAGGTTGTTTGCCATGGAAGATGACTTTTGCTCTCTCAGGTGCTTCATACCTGCCTACAACTTCTCCAGGTACCATTTGTGCATGGACATTTGAGGTTCTCATCAGGTGGAAGGTCCCCAACTTTCCTGTATTGTAAGAACCACTCTGTCTCTGCTCTTCTGTAAAATGATTGAGGGAACAGTGTATACTTGGGGTTAAAAACAGGTTTGATTTGGATTACGAGTGATTCTGTGTGATGAATAATGGTATTGGGAACCTGCAATATTTACAAGAATATAGAGGTGAAATATAAGTAGGAAAACAGAAATCTAGGTATGATTTGAAGCCCAGAAGGGTTTTGCCCTTGATTGGGATACTTAGCTTTGAATGATGGTCTGCAAAGATGCCTCAGATAATTCCATATACAATGGCATAGGACCTTGTACATTGGATCATTGAATTTAGAAGAGAACATCCAGTCAAAAAGGGATATTCAGTAGGATTAGGAAGATAGTCGGTAGGTTTAGGAAGAAGAGTGAGTATAGGATTTGGACCAAAAGTTCTTTAGCAATAGACTTTCGGTTGTTGAGTGAATGTAAATGTCAGCACATATGAAGAGTCAGTCACTATGTTGAACTGGGGAAAATATGTAGAAAAGCAGATATCAATAGAAACATTACGAAATCAGGCAAAGTATAAAGTGAGTGATAGAATTAGACATTTTCAACAGGGTTGAGTTTGAATATATAAATTAGGAAAAAAACAAATATGTAGTCACCAATAGGATTGACAATTGACAGCATTAGGCAACCTGGACATGGATGTTTTTAGAAATCCATGTTCACTTTCCATTTAGGCTTTGGTACAATCATAAGTGTGACCTTTCCATTTTTTTGTCCAGAATATTACTGTGATAATGAGGTGACATGAGTATTTCTTTCACCATTTCTGGGAGCAATATATTGAAGATGTAAAATGAGAATCGGGGGTACAAAGAGGTGTACCCTGTTTCTAGGAACATAGAGAAAAAGCGTGAATAGACCATACTGTGAATAAATAATATAACTTTTTTGAACTTTAAATAATGAATTGAACTGATATCTGAAAAATTAAAGGAAATCGTATATTGATATACAATCATTCATTCCAACCAGGTATATATGTAATGGAAATATTTGTGTTTTGGTTTATCATGAAGAGTGTGTGAGTTTTGCTTCAAAATGATTATGGAAATTCAAAATAATGTGTTTGGAAAGAAGTCTCATGAAAATACCAGTCAAGAAACCCTGACAATACATGTGTTCTGAAGCAAGAAGTGGTGAAAGTTGAAACAAATGCATATTAATTTGTGAACTTGTGGATGAAATGTATATCCTGTGATGTGCAAAAACTGAAGAAACAATAATGTACCAGTGTCGAATACAAATGAATGACAAATTACATATCATGTCCCATAGGAGTCTACTTGCATTGATGTTAGACTGGGTCAGTTACTGTAGAATAATTAGGATTTGTATGCACCATTCACTGAAGTTAGTTTTCAGTACTAGGAAACAAATATGTATTTCAGGTGGATGAATATTTCTGATTATAATCTTGTGAAAAGTGGATTATAAATCCACATACATGAACATGAATGAATTTAGAGAGTGTATATTAGACACATATATTTCATATTTTGAAAAATTTGGAGAGTATATCTATATCTGTATATACACACACACACACACACAACACTCACAGACATTAAAAAGTACCAATATAAATGCCAATCGAAATTCATCAGTAAATATGTATCATCCACAAATGCAAAAATATTTATTTAACTGAACATGAGTTAATGTATAATGTTGTTCTACTAGGACGCTCTCCTATAGGTTGAATTTTCATTTCCAACAGCATTTAGGAGGAGTGAACTCTTCTCACAATTTGTATCTGCCAAGACAGCCACCTCACAAAAATGTACGTGTGATACCTGGTAGGATTCTATATATGCATATAAATATACATGTGTGAATAGGCTACAGAAAAGGGAAACAAGAATTCACATATTTGTTAAGTTTAAAAACACATGGAGAATATTTCAATTAAAAATTGACTAGATTTATAACTCCTACCTTATATAATGCAAATGTCAAGTCCAACTATACAACATGTCTCCTCTGAAGTGCTTGTATTTCCATTGTGTTGGGTTAATTTTCTCCATTATATTAAGATGAATAGTCTGAGACTACTAGGTATGGGTTAGTGTCAGGGATTCAGTATTTCGAATGGAAAATTGGAAAATGAATCCAATGTGTATGTAAATATATGCTGCACAAATATCCTCCCGCTCTCATCCAGAACAATGCCTTGACATTACCTTTACGCCAAGTAAGACACAATTAGAGGAGAAGAGTTACAAAATCAGTGAATACATATCGGGAATGGAAAATGCTCAGGAGTTCACAACCTTGGAGGTGGTAGAGGAGTTTCCAAAACTAAGGGACAGGGTAAATACTCCACAAACATGGAGCTCTGCTGGCCTAAAAACTTTTTCAGAAACTGCCTCTGAGCTTCCACACTTGAAATATATGTTGTTTTCAGGAGATTTGGATTCCTCTGTAGTGAGACCATCAAAGCTGGGTCTGCATCTATGTGACCTGGAGGACATGGTTTCTTATTTTCCAATGAACAAGATGAAGCAGTGCTGAATCCTCTCTTTGTAGGTAAACTGAGGCCACTGGGGACTAAGTGTCTCCCCGTGTGGACTGTGAAGCCATTTGGTCCTCTTCCACTTTTTGTGGTGTTTTTGCTGCTGCACTGTGAGTTTGGTATTTGTTTCACGAAATACTAGGAGCTAAACTGGGACACAGTGCTGGAGGGAGTTCTGTCACGTGTGGTGGGTCAGGGTCTGCAAGAGAATGCACCAACTAGGCTCCTGTCTCTCACAGCTTGCCCCATTGCCCCCTTGTCCATATCAACCTGATTCTTAATTTTCCTCTGAAAACTCTCCATATAACAAGATGCCTTTACATATAAGGGTCTGTTGGCTGCACCATGTCAGTTACAAGCCATTTGGAATCCAATGGTAGATCCACATGGCCCTACCACGGATGTTTTATCAAACACCTCCCCACCACTGCTCTAGACCGACTACTCAGCAGGCTCCAAATTTCTGGCATCTCTGTTCTACACCATTGTCATGAAACTCAGTAAATCAAGGCACTGTCTGGTATACTCATGATCAGCAACAGGACATCCAATGTTTCTCCAGTGCCACCTGGTCATTGGAATTTCAAAAATTTCATGGTATTTATCTAGCCATTTTTCAACCATGAAGTTGGAGGCACTGTGGGTTTCAGTTCATTCAGCAAACATTAAATGGTGAGGAAGCTCATTTCAATGAAATCTCTGGAGAACTCTCACAGGCACGGCTTCCCAAAGAGTGGACAAAAGGTCACATTAGGCCAGGCCCATTGAGGTCTACAATGTGAGGTCCATGTGTGTTTTGACTCTCAACTATGGCTGCCATTTCTTTAAGAATAAAATCATGTGATATCCTTGCTGAGATTCCCAGGCCTCTGTGGAAATCCACCCGGGGCCTAGGTCTCAGTTTCCAAGAGCGACTTTCATGCGTGGCCTCTTAAAATCCCAACAAAATTCATGGCAATGCTTCTCTGAGTTCAGATCCAAAACCCAGTCTCTAAGGGGAATCACACCAGAGTTCAAGCTCACGTGGACCCAGTCATTTTTTCCAATGCAACACAAATGACCAAAATTAAAACCAAAACACTCCCACATGGCCTTCATCTTATTCCATATAGTCAATCATCTTAACCTCTGGCTGGAGGTTTCCATGAGGGGCGCAGCCCAAGACAGTGTCCAAAATCAGCTCGTTTGCCCCTCATTTGCCTAAAGTCAGGGTAGCCTGGACACCGTTTCTCTGAAACAGGAGCGAACAAATAAGCCTGCCGTTAATACTTCTTTGTTTCTCCAATTTGAGGCCTACTGATTTTAGGTATCGATTCTTTAGGTGATTTAGAGTCATGCGAAAACACAAGCACCTCTGCAGGGCTTTGAAGAACTCATTTGACCCAAAGAATCCCTATTGTCATTTGATGGAGTGCAGGAACCTAACAGAGGAAGGCAAGAGACTTCATCCACAATGAATGATATTATTTGCCATTTTGGTTTTGGAAGCTCACATGGGATCATTCTTAAAATCCATCAGGTGCTGAGAATCTAAGTCACAGCCACACACAGGTCCAAGAGGCTGATAAAGAGCCACAGGTGAGGCCCATTCATTTCCATTTGAAAACTGTTTTCTTCAGGCTTCACAAAGGGGTGGCCTGAGGCAAAGACCTTCCTGACATTCAGTGCAACACAACAATAAGTAAGCAAAAGGCCCAAAGCAGGGTTTCTGCACTGAGACTTTCCTGGTCACACTGATATCTGAGTTTTCTGAGATGCTCGCCATTCTCTTCAGCTATCCAGTACATGGCCATGTCACAGAGCTTGGAGGTGTTACATATTTTGGACACAAATCCATGAGCCTATTCTGGAGAGTGGCCAGAATTCAGGAAGAAAACAACAACTTAGAAAGATAGCAGGTGTTGCACATTGATAAGACAAGCTGCAGTCCATTCATATATTGGACAGGATGAATTATGGGAAGATTTATACTAGACAGGACACATCCATTAATGCATTCTCTTTTCTAATGTCTACAACAACGGACACAGTGGGATACACAGAAAGAGAAACACTCGCCATGTCAAATGACTTACTAGAAACTGTCCACTCCAAACCAAACAAACCGCCTTTCCAATCTATTCTCAGAACATGAGACAAAACAACAAACCCACACCCACTCCCACAAAGACACCTCCTTCCCCCAAGTACGTCTGTGACTATCCGGAGTGTCCTCTGACTGGTGGGCCATACTATGTTCCCCCGAAATGGCCTGTCTTCTCTCAGATCTTGTTTCCTTGACCAACTCTGTGAAGATGTCAGGAAAAAGTGGTTAGCCACTACCTGTTTTCTCAGGAAACGTCCTTCTTCAGAGCTCTCCTGGCATTTGGCCATCCTCACATCATTAGGTACCAAGAAACCTGACTCTGTCCTTGGTAAATCCAAACAAGTGAGCCCACTGGGACTTGGTCTGGGACTGCCTCTTTGTGCCTGGCTTCTTGGATACCAATTTCAGAGAGTTCCATCACCAAGGAAATGAGGTATGTCACATTCTTTGGAACTGAATGAGGTCACTGCCTTGGCAACCACTTTGTCCTAACAGTTGCTTCCAAGGGTAACATAAGATGGAGGTTGCCCCTACTTCCTGTGACACTTTCATAAGGTAGAATGTATATCACCATTGGCACCCGGGAACAGCTCTCCACTCAGCCCTGGTTTGGTCCATCTTCTGTACAATAAGAAGAGAGAGAGGCAGATTCAGACACATCCCTTCATCCTGACCAGGTTGTTTGCCATGGAAGATGACTTTTGCTCTCTCAGGTGCTTCATACCTGCCTACAACTTCTCCAGGTACCATTTGTGCATGGACATTTGAGGTTCTCATCAGGTGGAAGGTCCCCAACTTTCCTGTATTGTAAGAACCACTCTGTCTCTGCTCTTCTGTAAAATGATTGAGGGAACAGTGTATACTTGGGGTTAAAAACAGGTTTGATTTGGATTACGAGTGATTCTGTGTGATGAATAATGGTATTGGGAACCTGCAATATTTACAAGAATATAGAGGTGAAATATAAGTAGGAAAACAGAAATCTAGGTATGATTTGAAGCCCAGAAGGGTTTTGCCCTTGATTGGGATACTTAGCTTTGAATGATGGTCTGCAAAGATGCCTCAGATAATTCCATATACAATGGCATAGGACCTTGTACATTGGATGATTGAATTTAGAAGAGAACATCCAGTCAAAAAGGGATATTCAGTAGGATTAGGAAGATAGTCGGTAGGTTTAGGAAGAAGAGTGAGTATAGGATTTGGACCAAAAGTTCTTTAGCAATAGACTTTCGGTTGTTGAGTGAATGTAAATGTCAGCACATATGAAGAGTCAGTCACTATGTTGAACTGGGGAAAATATGTAGAAAAGCAGATATCAATAGAAACATTACGAAATCAGGCAAAGTATAAAGTGAGTGATAGAATTAGACATTTTCAACAGGGTTGAGTTTGAATATATAAATTAGGAAAAAAACTAATATGTAGTCACCAATAGGATTGACAATTGACAGCATTAGGCAACCTGGACAAGGATGTTTTTAGAAATCCATGTTCACTTTCCATTTAGGCTTTGGTACAATCATAAGTGTGACCTTTCTATTTTTTGTCCAGAATATTACTGTGATAATGAGGTGACATGAGTATTTCTTTCACCATTTCTGGGAGCAATATATTGAAGATGTAAAATGAGAATCGGGGGTACAAAGAGGTGTACCCTGTTTCTAGGAACATAGAGAAAAAGCATGAATAGACCATACTGTGAATAAATAATATAATTTTTTTGAACTTTAAATAATGAATTGAACTGATATCTGAAAAATTAAAGGAAATCATATATTGATATACAATCATTCATTCCAACCAGGTATATATGTAATGGAAATATTAGTGTTTTGGTTTATCATGAAGAGTGTGTGAGTTTTGCTTCAAAATGATTATGGAAATTCAAAATAATGTGTTTGGAAGGAAGTCTCATGAAAGGACCAGTCAAGAAACCCTGACAATACATGTGTTCGGAAGCAAGAAGTGGTGAAAGTTGAAACAAATGCTTATTAATTTGTGAACTTGTGGATGAAATGTATATCCTGTGATGTGCAAAAACTGAAGAAACAATAATGTACCAGTGTCGAATACAAATGAATGACAAATTACATATCATGTCCCATAGGAGTCTACTTGCATTGATGTTAGACTGGGTCAGTTACTGTAGAATAATTAGGATTTGTATGCACCATTCACTGAAGTTAGTTTTCAGTACTAGGAAACAAATATGTATTTCAGGTGGATGAATATTTCTGATTATAATCTTGTGAAAAGTGGATTATAAATCCACATACATGAACATGAATGAATTTAGAGAGTGTATATTAGACACATATACTTCATATTTTGAAAAATTTGCAAAGTATATCTTCATCTATATCTGTATATACACACACACACACACAACACTCACAGACATTAAAAAGTACCAATATAAATGCCAATCGAAATTCATCAGTAAATATGTATCATCCACAAATGCAAAAATATTTATTTAACTGAACATGAGTTAATGTATAATGTTGTTCTACTAGGACGCTCTCCTATAGGTTGAATTTTCATTTCCAACAGCATTTAGGAGGAGTGAACTCTTCTCACAATTTGTATCTGCCAAGACAGCCACCTCACAAAAATGTACGTGTGATACCTGGTAGGATTCTATATATGCATATAAATATACATGTGTGAATAGGCTACAGAAAAGGGAAACAAGAATTCACATATTTGTTAAGTTTAAAAACACATGGAGAATATTTCAATTAAAATTTGACTAGATTTATAACTCCTACCTTATATAATGCAAATGTCAAGTCCAACTATACAACATGTCTCCTCTGAAGTGCTTGTATTTCCATTGTGTTGGGTTAATTTTCTCCATTATATTAAGATGAATAGTCTGAGACTACTAGGTATGGGTTAGTGTCAGGGATTCAGTATTTCGAATGGAAAATTGGAAAATGAATCCAATGTGTATGTAAATATATGCTGCACAAATATCCTCCCACTCTCATCCAGAACAATGCCTTGACATTACCTTTACCCCAAGTAAGAAACAATTAGAGGAGAAGAGTTACAAAATCAGTGAATACATATCGGGAATGGAAAATGCTCAGGAGTTCACAACCTTGGAGGTGGTAGAGGAGTTTCCAAAACTAAGGGACAGGGTAAACACTCCACAAACATGGAGCTCTGCTGGCCTAAAAACTTTTTGAGAAACTGCCTCTGAGCTTCCACACTTGAAATATATGTTGTTTTCAGGAGATTTGGATTCCTCTGTAGTGAGACCATCAAAGCTGGGTCTGCATCTATGTGACCTGGAGGACATGGTTTCTTATTTTCCAATGAACAAGATGAAGCAGTGCTGAATCCTCTCTTTGTAGGTAAACTGAGGCCACTGGGGACTAAGTGTCTCCCCGTGTGGACTGTGAAGCCATTTGGTCCTCTTCCACTTTTTGTGGTGTTTTTGCTGCTGCACTGTGAGTTTGGTATTTGTTTCACGAAATACTAGGAGCTAAACTGGGACACAGTGCTGGAGGGAGTTCTGTCACGTGTGGTGGGTCAGGGTCTGCAAGAGAATGCACCAACTAGGCTCCTATCTCTCACAGCTTGCCCCATTGCCCCCTTGTCCATATCAACCTGATTCTTAATTTTCCTCTGAAAACTCTCCATATAACAAGATGCCTTTACATATAAGGGTCTGTTGGCTGCACCATGTCAGTTACAAGCCATTTGGAATCCAATGGTAGATCCACATGGCCCTACCACGGATGTTTTATCAAACACCTCCCCACCACTGCTCTAGACCGACTACTCAGCAGGCTCCAAATTTCTGGCATCTCTGTTCTACACCATTGTCATGAAACTCAGTAAATCAAGGCACTGTCTGGTATACTCATGATCAGCAACAGGACATCCAATGTTTCTCCTGTGCCACCTGGTCATTGGAATTTCAAAAATTTCATGGTATTTATCTAGCCATTTTTCAAGCATGAAGTTGGAGGCACTGTGGGTTTCAGTTCATTCAGCAAACATTAAATGGTGAGGAAGCTCATTTCAATGAAATCTCTGGAGAACTCTCACAGGCACGGCTTCCCAAAGAGTGGACAAAAGGTCACATTAGGCCAGGCCCATTGAGGTCTACAATGTGAGGTCCATGTGTGTTTTGACTCTCAACTATGGCTGCCATTTCTTTAAGAATAAAATCATGTGATATCCTTGCTGAGATTCCCAGGCCTCTGTGGAAATCCACCCGGGGCCTAGGTCTCAGTTTCCAAGAGCGACTTTCATGCGTGGCCTCTTAAAATCCCAACAAAATTCATGGCAATGCTTCTCTGAGTTCAGATCCAAAACCCAGTCTCTAAGGGGAATCACACCAGAGTTCAAGCTCACGTGGACCCAGTCATTTTTTCCAATGCAACACAAATGACCAAAATTAAAACCAAAACACTCCCACATGGCCTTCATCTTATTCCATATAGTCAATCATCTTAACCTCTGGCTGGAGGTTTCCATGAGGGGCGCAGCCCAAGACAGTGTCCAAAATCAGCTCGTTTGCCCCTCATTTGCCTAAAGTCAGGGTAGCCTGGACACCGTTTCTCTGAAACAGGAGCAAACAAATAAGCCTGCCGTTAATACTTCTTTGTTTCTCCAATTTGAGGCCTACTGATTTTAGGTATCGATTCTTTAGGTGATTTAGAGTCATGCGAAAACACAAGCACCTCTGCAGGGCTTTGAAGAACTCATTTGACCCAAAGAATCCCTATTGTCATTTGATGGAGTGCAGGAACCTAACAGAGGAAGGCAAGAGACTTCATCCACAATG
>NW_027513967.1:55871-111275 GCF_048772815.1 Callospermophilus lateralis | reverse complement strand
TTGACACAAGAAAGTAGTTTACGTTCTATCTCTAAGGTTTGTTTCCTCTTGTATCCTAAAGCTGGGACTGGCGAATAACACTTATACTGAAAGGGGTTTCCAAACTTCCAACACACTAGAGTCTCCTGAAATCTCAACATATATGTTTTCATCCAATCTTCATGATACTTTCAAGTAATGAGCAGTACACCAATCCCACTTGTATGCCATTGTTTAGTTCTCCTAGATTGAAGAATTCTTTTGGAGTAACAGTTTGAATTTTTAGGTTTCACTCTGTTTTCTCCTATATTGACAAATGTATTTCGAACTCTAAATCAAACATTGTTTGTGCTAGCTTCTTGAAACTTGAAACAGTAAAGTAGTTCTACATTCTATTTTTATTTTTTGTTTCCTCTGGATGTAGACCTAAGCAGAGACTGACGAAAGACACATTCAATGAAAGGCGTTGTTAGGCTGCCAAAATACTACAGTCTCCTGAAATCTCAACATATTTTTTTTTTCCGACCTTCATGATCATTTCAAGTAATGAGCAGTACACCTAAAGAACGTGGATGTTCAAGTTTCGTTCTCCTAGCTTGAAGCATTCGTTTGCAGTAACAGTTTGAATTTTTAGTTTTCACTCTGTTTTCTCCTATATTGACAGATGCAGTTCGAACTCTAAATCAAACATGGTTTGTGCTAGCTTCATGAAACTTGACACAATAATGTAGTTCTACGTTCTATCTCTAAGGTTTGTTTCCTCTTGATGTAGCCTTAAGCAGAGACTGGCGAATAACACTTTCAATGAAAGGCGTTTTTAAGCTTCCAAAAAACTACCGTCTCCTGAAATCTCAACATATATTTTTTCATCCAATCTTCATGATTCTTTCAAGTATTGATCAGTACACCAATCAAACGTGGATGCCCAAGTTTTGTTCTTCTAGGTTGTAGCATTCGTTTGCAGGAACAGTTAGAAATTATAGGTTTCACTCTGTTTTCTCCTATATTGACAGATGCAGTTAGAACTCTAAATCAAACACGGTTTGTGCTAGCTTCTTGAAACTTGACACAATAAAGTAGTTCTACGTTCTATCTCTAAGGTTTGTTTCCTCTTGTATCCTAAAGCTGGGACTGGCGAATAACACTTATACTGAAAGGGGTTGCCAAACTTCCAACACACTAGAGTCTCCTGAAATCTCAACATATATTTTTTCATCCAATCTTCATGATACTCTCAAGTAATGATCAGTACACCAATCCCACTTGGATGCCAAAGTTTAGTTCTCCTAGATTGAAGCATTCTTTTGGAGTAACAGTTTGAATTTTTAGGTTTCACTCTGTTTTCTCCTATATTGACAAATGTAGTTCGAACTCTAAATCAAACACGGTTTGTGCTAGCTTCTTGAAACTTGAAACAGTAAAGTAGTTCTACATTCTATTTTTATTTTTTGTTTCCTCTGGATTTAGACCTAAGCAGAGACTGATGAAAGACACATTCAATGAAAGGCGTTGTTAGGCTGCCAAAATACTACATCTCCTGAAATCTCAACATATTTTTTTTCCGACCTTCATGATCATTTCAAGTAATGAGCAGTACACCAATAAAACGTGGATATTCAAGTTTCGTTCTCCTAGCTTGACGCATTCGTTTGCAGTAACAGTTTGAATTTTTAGTTTTCATACTGTTTTCTCCTATATTGACAGAAGCAGTTCGAACTCTAAATCAAACATGGTTTGTGCTAGCTTCTTGAAACTTGACACAATAAAGTAGTTCTACGTTCTATCTCTAAGGTTTGTTTCCTCTTGATGTAGCCTTAAGCAGAGACTGGCGAATAACACTTTCAATGAAAGGCGTTGTTAAGCTTCCAAAAAAACTACCGTCTCCTGAAATCTCAACATATATTTTTTCATCCAATCTTCATGATTCTTTCAAGTATTGATCAGTACACCAATCAAACGTGGATGCCCAAGTTTTGTTCTTCTAGGTTGTAGCATTCGTTTGCAGGAACAGTTAGAAATTATAGGTTTCACTCTGTTTTCTCCTATATTGACAGATGCAGTTAGAACTCTAAATCAAACACGGTTTGTGCTAGCTTCTTGAAACTTGACACAATAAAGTAGTTCTACGTTCTATCTCTAAGGTTTGTTTCCTCTTGTATCCTAAAGCTGGGACTGGCGAATAACATTTATTCTGAAAGGGGTTGCCAAATTTCCAACACACTAGAGTCTCCTGAAATCTCAACATATATTTTTTCATCCAATCTTCAAGATACTCTCAAGTAATGAGCAGTACACCAATCCCACTTGGATGCCAAAGTTTAGTTCTCCTAGATTGAAGCATTCTTTTGGAGTAACAGTTTGAATTTTTAGGTTTCACTCTGTTTTCTCCTATATTGACAAATGTAGTTCGAACTCTAAATCAAACACGGTTTGTGCTAGCTTCTTGAAACTTGAAACAGTAAAGTAGTTCTACATTCTATTTTTATTTTTTGTTTCCTCTGGATGTAGACCTAAGCAGAGACTGACGAAAGACACATTCAATGAAAGGCGTTGTTAGGCTGCCAAAATACTACAGGCTCCTGAAATCTCAACATATTTATTTTTCCGACCTTCATGATAATTTCAAGTAATGAGCAGTACACCAATAAAACGTGGATGTTCAAGTTCCGTTCTCCTAGGTTGAAGCATTCGTTTGCAGTAACAGTTTGAATTTTTAGTTTTCACTCTGTTTTCTCCTATATTGACAGATGCAGTTCGAACTCTAAATCAAACATGGTTTGTGCTAGCTTCTTGAAACTTGACACAATAAAGTAGTTCTACATTCTATCTCTAAGGTTTGTTTCCTCTTGATGTAGCCTTAAGCAGAGACTGGCGAATAACACTTTCAATGAAAGGCGTTGTTAAGCTTCCAAAAAACTACCGTCTCCTGAAATCTCAACATATATTTTTTCATCCAATCTTCATGATTCTTTCAAGTATTGATCAGTACACCAATCAAACGTGGATGCCCAAGTTTTGTTCTTCTAGGTTGTAGCATTCGTTTGCAGGAACAATTAGAAATTATAGGTTTCACTCTGTTTTCTCCTATATTGACAGATGCAGTTAGAACTCTAAATCAAACACGGTTTGTGCTAGCTTCTTGAAACTTGACACAATAAAGTAGTTCTATGTTCTATCTCTAAGGTTTGTTTCCTCTTGTATCCTAAAGCTGGGACTGGCGAATAACACTTATTCTGAAAGGGGTTGCCAAACTTCCAACACACTAGAGTCTCCTGAAATCTCAACATATATTTTTTCATCCAATCTTCATGATACTTTCAAGTAATGATCAGTACACCAATCCCACTTGGATGCCAAAGTTTAGTTCTCCTAGATTGAAGCATTCTTTTGGAGTACCAGTTTGAATTTTTAGGTTTAACTCTGTTTTCTCCTATATTGACAAATGTAGTTCGAACTCTAAATCAAACACGGTTTGTGCTAGCTTCTTGAAACTTGAAACAGTAAAGTGGTTCTACATTCTATTTTTATTTTTTGTTTCCTCTGGATGTAGACCTAAGCAGAGACTCACGAAAGACACATTCAATGAAAGGCGTTGTTAGGCTGCCAAAATACTACAGTCTCCTGAAATCTCAACAAATTTTTTTTTCTGACCTTCATGATCATTTCAAGTAATGAGCAGTACACCAATAAAACGTGGATGTTCAAGTTTCGTTCTCCTAGGTTGAAGCATTCATTTGCAGTAACAGTTTGAATTTTTAGTTTTCACTCTGTTTTCTCCTATATTGACAGATGCAGTTCGAACTCTAAATCAAACATGGTTTGTGCTAGCTTCTTGAAACTTGACACAATAAAGTAGTTCTACGTTCTATCTCTAAGTTTTGTTTCCTTTTGATGTAGCATTAAGCAGAGACTGGCGAATAACACTTTCAATGAAAGGCGTTGTTAAGCTTCCAAAAAACTACCGTCTCCTGAAATCTCAACATATATCTTTTCATCCAACCTTCATGATTCTTTCAAGTATTGATCAGTACACCAATCAAACGTGGATCCCAAGGTTTGTTCTTCTAGATTGTAGCATTCGTTTGCAGGAACAGTTAGAAATTATAGGTTTCACTCTGTTTTCTCCTATATTGACAGATGCAGTTAGAACTCTAAATCAAACACGGTTTGTGCTAGCTTCTTGAAACTTGACACAATAAAGTAGTTCTACGTTCTATCTCTAAGGTTTGTTTCCTCTTGTATCCTAAAGCTGGGACTGGCGAATAACACTTATACTGAAAGGGGTTGCCAAACTTCCAACACACTAGAGTCTCCTGAAATCTCAACATATATTTTTTCATCCAATCTTCATGATACTCTCAAGTAATGATCAGTACACCAATCCCACTTGGATGCCAAAGTTTAGTTCTCCTAGATTGAAGCATTCTTTTGGAGTAACAGTTTGAATTTTTAGGTTTCACTCTGTTTTCTCCTATATTGACAAATGTAGTTCGAACTCTAAATCAAACACGGTTTGTGCTAGCTTCTTGAAACTTGAAACAGTAAAGTAGTTCTACATTCTATTTTTATTTTTTGTTTCCTCTGGATGTAGACCTAAGCAGAGACTGATGAAAGACACATTCAATGAAAGGCGTTGTTAGGCTGCCAAAATACTACATCTCCTGAAATCTCAACATATTTTTTTCCGACCTTCATGATCATTTCAAGTAATGAGCAGTACACCAATAAAACGTGGATATTCAAGTTTCGTTCTCCTAGCTTGACGCATTCGTTTGCAGTAACAGTTTGAATTTTTAGTTTTCATACTGTTTTCTCCTATATTGACAGAAGCAGTTCGAACTCTAAATCAAACATGGTTTGTGCTAGCTTCTTGAAACTTGACACAATAAAGTAGTTCTACGTTCTATCTCTAAGGTTTGTTTCCTCTTGATGTAGCCTTAAGCAGAGACTGGCGAATAACACTTTCAATGAAAGGCGTTTTTAAGCTTCCAAAAAACTACCGTCTCCTGAAATCTCAACATATATTTTTTCATCCAATCTTCATGATTCTTTCAAGTATTGATCAGTACACCAATCAAACGTGGATGCCCAAGTTTTGTTCTTCTAGGTTGTAGCATTCGTTTGCAGGAACAGTTAGAAATTATAGGTTTCACTCTGTTTTCTTCTATATTGACAGATGCAGTTAGAACTCTAAATCAAACACGGTTTGTGCTAGCTTCTTGAAACTTGACACAAGAAAGTAGTTTACGTTCTATCTCTAAGGTTTGTTTCCTGTTGTATCCTAAAGCTGGGACTGGCGAATAACACTTATACTGAAAGGGGTTGCCAAACTTCCAACACACTAGAGTCTCCTGAAATCTCAACATATATTTTTTCATCCAATCTTCATGATACTTTCAAGTAATGATCAGTACACCAATCCCACTTGGATGCCAAAGTTTAGTTCTCCTAGATTGAAGCATTCTTTTGGAGTACCAGTTTGAATTTTTAGGTTTAACTCTGTTTTCTCCTATATTGACAAATGTAGTTCGAACTCTAAATCAAACACGGTTTGTGCTAGCTTCTTGAAACTTGAAACAGTAAAGTAGTTCTACATTCTATTTTTATTTTTTGTTTCCTCTGGATGTAGACCTAAGCAGAGACTCATGAAAGACACATTCAATGAAAGGCGTTGTTAGGCTGCCAAAATACTACAGTCTCCTGAAATCTCAACAAATTTTTTTTTCTGACCTTCATGATCATTTCAAGTAATGAGCAGTACACCAATAAAACGTGGATGTTCAAGTTTCGTTCTCCTAGGTTGAAGCATTCATTTGCAGTAACAGTTTGAATTTTTAGTTTTCACTCTGTTTTCTCCTATATTGACAGATGCAGTTCGAACTCTAAATCAAACATGGTTTGTGCTAGCTTCTTGAAACTTGACACAATAAAGTAGTTCTACGTTCTATCTCTAAGGTTTGTTTCCTTTTGATGTAGCATTAAGCAGAGACTGGCGAATAACACTTTCAATGAAAGGCGTTGTTAAGCTTCCAAAAAACTACCGTCTCCTGATTCTCAACATATATCTTTTCATCCAACCTTCATGATTCTTTCAAGTATTGATCAGTACACCAATCAAACGTGGATCCCAAGGTTTGTTCTTCTAGGTTGTAGCATTCGTTTGCAGGAACAGTTAGAAATTATAGGTTTCACTCTGTTTTCTCCTATATTGACAGATGCAGTTAGAACTCTAAATCAAACACGGTTTGTGCTAGCTTCTTGAAACTTGACACAATAAAGTAGTTCTACGTTCTATCTCTAAGGTTTGTTTCCTCTTGTATCCTAAAGCTGGGACTGGCGAATAACACTTATACTGAAAGGGGTTGCCAAACTTCCAACACACTAGAGTCTCCTGAAATCTCAACATATATTTTTTCATCCAATCTTCATGATACTCTCAAGTAATGATCAGTACACCAATCCCACTTGGATGCCAACGTTTAGTTCTCCTAGATTGAAGCATTCTTTTGGAGTAACAGTTTGAATTTTTAGGTTTCACTCTGTTTTCTCCTATATTGACAAATGTAGTTCGAACTCTAAATCAAACACGGTTTGTGCTAGCTTCTTGAAACTTGAAACAGTAAAGTAGTTCTACATTCTATTTTTATTTTTTGTTTCCTCTGGATGTAGACCTAAGCAGAGACTGATGAAAGACACATTCAATGAAAGGCGTTGTTAGGCTGCCAAAATACTACATCTCCTGAAATCTCAACATATTTTTTTTCCGACCTTCATGATCATTTCAAGTAATGAGCAGTACACCAATAAAACGTGGATATTCAAGTTTCGTTCTCCTAGCTTGACGCATTCGTTTGCAGTAACAGTTTGAATTTTTAGTTTTCATACTGTTTTCTCCTATATTGACAGAAGCAGTTCGAACTCTAAATCAAACATGGTTTGTGCTAGCTTCTTGAAACTTGACACAATAAAGTAGTTCTACGTTCTATCTCTAAGGTTTGTTTCCTCTTGATGTAGCCTTAAGCAGAGACTGGTGAATAACACTTTCAATGAAAGGCGTTTTTAAGCTTCCAAAAAACTTCCGTCTCCTGAAATCTCAACATATATTTTTTCATCCAATCTTCATGATTCTTTCAAGTATTGATCAGTACACCAATCAAACGTGGATGCCCAAGTTTTGTTCTTCTAGGTTGTAGCATTCGTTTGCAGGAACAGTTAGAAATTATAGGTTTCACTCTGTTTTCTTCTATATTGACAGATGCAGTTAGAACTCTAAATCAAACACGGTTTGTGCTAGCTTCTTGAAACTTGACACAAGAAAGTAGTTTACGTTCTATCTCTAAGGTTTGTTTCCTGTTGTATCCTAAAGCTGGGACTGGCGAATAACACTTATACTGAAAGGGGTTGCCAAACTTCCAACACACTAGAGTCTCCTGAAATCTCAACATATATTTTTTCATCCAATCTTCATGATACTTTCAAGTAATGATCAGTACACCAATCCCACTTGGATGCCAAAGTTTAGTTCTCCTAGATTGAAGCATTCTTTTGGAGTACCAGTTTGAATTTTTAGGTTTCACTCTGTTTTCTCCTATATTGACAAATGTAGTTCGAACTCTAAATCAAACACGGTTTGTGCTAGCTTCTTGAAACTTGAAACAGTAAAGTAGTTCTACATTCTATTTTTATTTTTTGTTTCCTCTGGATGTAGACCTAAGCAGAGACTCACGAAAGACACATTCAATGAAAGGCGTTGTTAGGCTGCCAAAATACTACAGTCTCCTGAAATCTCAACAAATTTTTTTTTCTGACCTTCATGATCATTTCAAGTAATGAGCAGTACACCAATAAAACGTGGATGTTCAAGTTTCGTTCTCCTAGGTTGAAGCATTCATTTGCAGTAACAGTTTGAATTTTTAGTTTTCACTCTGTTTTCTCCTATATTGACAGATGCAGTTCGAACTCTAAATCAAACATGGTTTGTGCTAGCTTCTTGAAACTTGACACAATAAAGTAGTTCTACGTTCTATCTCTAAGGTTTGTTTCCTTTTGATGTAGCATTAAGCAGAGACTGGCGAATAACACTTTCAATGAAAGGCGTTGTTAAGCTTCCAAAAAACTACCGTCTCCTGATTCTCAACATATATCTTTTCATCCAACCTTCATGATTCTTTCAAGTATTGATCAATACACCAATCAAACGTGGATCCCAAGGTTTGTTCTTCTAGGTTGTAGCATTCGTTTGCAGGAACAGTTAGAAATTATAGGTTTCACTCTGTTTTCTCCTATATTGACAGATGCAGTTAGAACTCTAAATCAAACACGGTTTGTGCTAGCTTCTTGAAACTTGACACAATAAAGTAGTTCTACGTTCTATCTCTAAGGTTTGTTTCCTCTTGTATCCTAAAGCTGGGACTGGCGAATAACACTTATACTGAAAGGGGTTGCCAAACTTCCAACACACTAGAGTCTCCTGAAATCTCAACATATATTTTTTCATCCAATCTTCATGATACTCTCAAGTAATGATCAGTACACCAATCCCACTTGGATGCCAACGTTTAGTTCTCCTAGATTGAAGCATTCTTTTGGAGTAACAGTTTGAATTTTTAGGTTTCACTCTGTTTTCTCCTATATTGACAAATGTAGTTCGAACTCTAAATCAAACACGGTTTGTGCTAGCTTCTTGAAACTTGAAACAGTAAAGTAGTTCTACATTCTATTTTTATTTTTTGTTTCCTCTGGATGTAGACCTAAGCAGAGACTGATGAAAGACACATTCAATGAAAGGCGTTGTTAGGCTGCCAAAATACTACATCTCCTGAAATCTCAACATATTTTTTTTCCGACCTTCATGATCATTTCAAGTAATGAGCAGTACACCAATAAAACGTGGATATTCAAGTTTCGTTCTCCTAGCTTGACGCATTCGTTTGCAGTAACAGTTTGAATTTTTAGTTTTCATACTGTTTTCTCCTATATTGACAGAAGCAGTTCGAACTCTAAATCAAACATGGTTTGTGCTAGCTTCTTGAAACTTGACACAATAAAGTAGTTCTACGTTCTATCTCTAAGGTTTGTTTCCTCTTGATGTAGCCTTAAGCAGAGACTGGCGAATAACACTTTCAATGAAAGGCGTTGTTAAGCTTCCAAAAAAACTACCGTCTCCTGAAATCTCAAAATATATTTTTTCATCCAATCTTCATGATTCTTTCAAGTATTGATCAGTACACCAATCAAACGTGGATGCCCAAGTTTTGTTCTTCTAGGTTGTAGCATTCGTTTGCAGGAACAGTTAGAAATTATAGGTTTCACTCTGTTTTCTCCTATATTGACAGATGCAGTTAGAACTCTAAATCAAACACGGTTTGTGCTAGCTTCTTGAAACTTGACACAATAAAGTAGTTCTACGTTCTATCTCTAAGGTTTGTTTCCTCTTGTATCCTAAAGCTGGGACTGGCGAATAACATTTATTCTGAAAGGGGTTGCCAAATTTCCAACACACTAGAGTCTCCTGAAATCTCAACATATATTTTTTCATCCAATCTTCAAGATACTCTCAAGTAATGAGCAGTACACCAATCCCACTTGGATGCCAAAGTTTAGTTCTCCTAGATTGAAGCATTCTTTTGGAGTAACAGTTTGAATTTTTAGGTTTCACTCTGTTTTCTCCTATATTGACAAATGTAGTTCGAACTCTAAATCAAACACGGTTTGTGCTAGCTTCTTGAAACTTGAAACAGTAAAGTAGTTCTACATTCTATTTTTATTTTTTGTTTCCTCTGGATGTAGACCTAAGCAGAGACTCACGAAAGACACATTCAATGAAAGGCGTTGTTAGGCTGCCAAAATACTACAGTCTCCTGAAATCTCAACAAATTTTTTTTTCTGACCTTCATGATCATTTCAAGTAATGAGCAGTACACCAATAAAACGTGGATGTTCAAGTTCCGTTCTCCTAGGTTGAAGCATTCGTTTGCAGTAACAGTTTGAATTTTTAGTTTTCACTCTGTTTTCTCCTATATTGACAGATGCAGTTCGAACTCTAAATCAAACATGGTTTGTGCTAGCTTCTTGAAACTTGACACAATAAAGTAGTTCTACATTCTATCTCTAAGGTTTGTTTCCTCTTGATATAGCCTTAAGCAGAGACTGGCGAATAACACTTTCAATGAAAGGCGTTGTTAAGCTTCCAAAAAACTACCGTCTCCTGAAATCTCAACATATATTTTTTCATCCAATCCTCATGATTCTTTCAAGTATTGATCAGTACACCAATCAAACGTGGATGCTCAAGTTCTGTTCTTCTAGGTTGTAGCATTCGTTTTCAGGAACAGTTAGAAATTATAGGTTTCACTCTGTTTTCTCCTATATTGACAGATGCAGTTAGAACTCTAAATCAAACACGGTTTGTGCTAGCTTCTTGAAACTTGACACAATAAAGTAGTTCTACGTTCTATCTCTAAGGTTTGTTTCCTCTTGTATCCTAAAGCTGGGACTGGCGAATAACACTTATACTGAAAGGGGTTGCCAAACTTCCAACACACTAGAGTCTCCTGAAATCTCAACATATATTTTTTCATCCAATCTTCATGATACTTTCAAGTAATGATCAGTACACCAATCCCACTTGGATGCCAAAGTTTAGTTCTCCTAGATTGAAGCATTCTTTTGGAGTAACAGTTTGAATTTTTAGGTTTCACTCTGTTTTCTCCTATATTGACAAATGTAGTTCGAACTCTAAATCAAACACGGTTTGTGCTAGCTTCTTGAAACTTGAAACAGTAAAGTAGTTCTACATTCTATTTTTATTTTTTGTTTCCTCTGGATGTAGACCTAAGCAGAGACTGATGAAAGACACATTCAATGAAAGGCGTTGTTAGGCTGCCAAAATACTACAGTCTCCTGAAATTTCAACATATTTTTTTTCCGACCTTCATGATCATTTCAAGTAATGAGCAGTACACCAATAAAACGTGGATATTCAAGTTTCGTTCTCCTAGCTTGAAGCATTCGTTTGCAGTAACAGTTTGAATTTTTAGTTTTCACTCTGTTTTCTCCTATATTGACAGATGCAGTTCGAACTCTAAATCAAACATGGTTTGTGCTAGCTTCTTGAAACTTGACACAATAAAGTAGTTCTACGTTCTATCTCTAAGATTTGTTTCCTCTTGATGTAGCCTTAAGCAGAGACTGGCGAATAACACTTTCAATGAAAGGCGTTGTTAAGCTTCCAAAAAACTACCGTCTCCTGAAATCTCAACATATATTTTTTCATCCAATCTTCATGATTCTTTCAAGTATTGATCAGTACAATAAATCAAACGTGGATGCCCAAGTTTTGTTCTTCTAGGTTGTAGCATTCGTTTGCAGGAACAATTAGAAATTATAGGTTTCACTCTGTTTTCTCCTATATTGACAGATGCAGTTAGAACTCTAAATCAAACACGGTTTGTGCTAGCTTCTTGAAACTTGACACAATAAAGTAGTTCTACGTTCTATCTCTAAGGTTTGTTTCCTCTTGTATCCTAAAGCTGGGACTGGCGAATAACACTTATTCTGAAAGGGGTTGCCAAACTTCCAACACACTAGAGTCTCCTGAAATCTCAACATATATTTTTTCATCCAATCTTCATGATACTTTCAAGTAATGATCAGTACACCAATCCCACTTGGATGCCAAAGTTTAGTTCTCCTAGATTGAAGCATTCTTTTGGAGTACCAGTTTGAATTTTTAGGTTTAACTCTGTTTTCTCCTATATTGACAAATGTAGTTCGAACTCTAAATCAAACACGGTTTGTGCTAGCTTCTTGAAACTTGAAACAGTAAAGTAGTTCTACATTCTATTTTTATTTTTTGTTTCCTCTGGATGTAGACCTAAGCAGAGACTCACGAAAGACACATTCAATGAAAGGCGTTGTTAGGCTGCCAAAATACTACAGTCTCCTGAAATCTCAACAAATTTTTTTTTCTGACCTTCATGATCATTTCAAGTAATGAGCAGTACACCAATAAAACGTGGATGTTCAAGTTTCGTTCTCCTAGGTTGAAGCATTCATTTGCAGTAACAGTTTGAATTTTTAGTTTTCACTCTGTTTTCTCCTATATTGACAGATGCAGTTCGAACTCTAAATCAAACATGGTTTGTGCTAGCTTCTTGAAACTTGACACAATAAAGTAGTTCTACGTTCTATCTCTAAGGTTTGTTTCCTTTTGATGTAGCATTAAGCAGAGACTGGCGAATAACACTTTCAATGAAAGGCGTTGTTAAGCTTCCAAAAAACTACCGTCTCCTGAAATCTCAACATATATCTTTTCATCCAACCTTCATGATTCTTTCAAGTATTGATCAGTACACCAATCAAACGTGGATCCCAAGGTTTGTTCTTCTAGGTTGTAGCATTCGTTTGCAGGAACAGTTAGAAATTATAGGTTTCACTCTGTTTTCTCCTATATTGACAGATGCAGTTAGAACTCTAAATCAAACACGGTTTGTGCTAGCTTCTTGAAACTTGACACAATAAAGTAGTTCTACGTTCTATCTCTAAGGTTTGTTTCCTCTTGTATCCTAAAGCTGGGACTGGCGAATAACACTTATACTGAAAGGGGTTGCCAAACTTCCAACACACTAGAGTCTCCTGAAATCTCAACATATATTTTTTCATCCAATCTTCATGATACTCTCAAGTAATGATCAGTACACCAATCCCACTTGGATGCCAAAGTTTAGTTCTCCTAGATTGAAGCATTCTTTTGGAGTAACAGTTTGAATTTTTAGGTTTCACTCTGTTTTCTCCTATATTGACAAATGTAGTTCGAACTCTAAATCAAACACGGTTTGTGCTAGCTTCTTGAAACTTGAAACAGTAAAGTAGTTCTACATTCTATTTTTATTTTTTGTTTCCTCTGGATGTAGACCTAAGCAGAGACTGATGAAAGACACATTCAATGAAAGGCGTTGTTAGGCTGCCAAAATACTACATCTCCTGAAATCTCAACATATTTTTTTTCCGACCTTCATGATCATTTCAAGTAATGAGCAGTACACCAATAAAACGTGGATATTCAAGTTTCGTTCTCCTAGCTTGACGCATTCGTTTGCAGTAACAGTTTGAATTTTTAGTTTTCATACTGTTTTCTCCTATATTGACAGAAGCAGTTCGAACTCTAAATCAAACATGGTTTGTGCTAGCTTCTTGAAACTTGACACAATAAAGTAGTTCTACGTTCTATCTCTAAGGTTTGTTTCCTCTTGATGTAGCCTTAAGCAGAGACTGGCGAATAACACTTTCAATGAAAGGCGTTGTTAAGCTTCCAAAAAAACTACCGTCTCCTGAAATCTCAACATATATTTTTTCATCCAATCTTCATGATTCTTTCAAGTATTGATCAGTACACCAATCAAACGTGGATGCCCAAGTTTTGTTCTTCTAGGTTGTAGCATTCGTTTGCAGGAACAGTTAGAAATTATAGGTTTCACTCTGTTTTCTCCTATATTGACAGATGCAGTTAGAACTCTAAATCAAACACGGTTTGTGCTAGCTTCTTGAAACTTGACACAATAAAGTAGTTCTACGTTCTATCTCTAAGGTTTGTTTCCTCTTGTATCCTAAAGCTGGGACTGCCGAATAACATTTATTCTGAAAGGGGTTGCCAAATTTCCAACACACTAGAGTCTCCTGAAATCTCAACATATATTTTTTCATCCAATCTTCAAGATACTCTCAAGTAATGAGCAGTACACCAATCCCACTTGGATGCCAAAGTTTAGTTCTCCTAGATTGAAGCATTCTTTTGGAGTAACAGTTTGAATTTTTAGGTTTCACTCTGTTTTCTCCTATATTGACAAATGTAGTTCGAACTCTAAATCAAACACGGTTTGTGCTAGCTTCTTGAAACTTGAAACAGTAAAGTAGTTCTACATTCTATTTTTATTTTTTGTTTCCTCTGGATGTAGACCTAAGCAGAGACTGACGAAAGACACATTCAATGAAAGGCGTTGTTAGGCTGCCAAAATACTACAGGCTCCTGAAATCTCAACATATTTATTTTTCCGACCTTCATGATAATTTCAAGTAATGAGCAGTACACCAATAAAACGTGGATGTTCAAGTTCCGTTCTCCTAGGTTGAAGCATTCGTTTGCAGTAACAGTTTGAATTTTTAGTTTTCATACTGTTTTCTCCTATATTGACAGAAGCAGTTTGAACTCTAAATCAAACATGGTTTGTGCTAGCTTCTTGAAACTTGACACAATAAAGTAGTTCTACGTTCTATCTCTAAGGTTTGTTTCCTCTTGATGTAGCCTTAAGCAGAGACTGGCGAATAACACTTTCAATGAAAGGCGTTGTTAAGCTTCCAAAAAAACTACCGTCTCCTGAAATCTCAACATATATTTTTTCATCCAATCTTCATGATTCTTTCAAGTATTGATCAGTACACCAATCAAACGTGGATGCCCAAGTTTTGTTCTTCTAGGTTGTAGCATTCGTTTGCAGGAACAGTTAGAAATTATAGGTTTCACTCTGTTTTCTCCTATATTGACAGATGCAGTTAGAACTCTAAATCAAACACGGTTTGTGCTAGCTTCTTGAAACTTGACACAATAAAGTAGTTCTACGTTCTATCTCTAAGGTTTGTTTCCTCTTGTATCCTAAAGCTGGGACTGGCGAATAACATTTATTCTGAAAGGGGTTGCCAAATTTCCAACACACTAGAGTCTCCTGAAATCTCAACATATATTTTTTCATCCAATCTTCAAGATACTCTCAAGTAATGAGCAGTACACCAATCCCACTTGGATGCCAAAGTTTAGTTCTCCTAGATTGAAGCATTCTTTTGGAGTAACAGTTTGAATTTTTAGGTTTCACTCTGTTTTCTCCTATATTGACAAATGTAGTTCGAACTCTAAATCAAACACGGTTTGTGCTAGCTTCTTGAAACTTGAAACAGTAAAGTAGTTCTACATTCTATTTTTATTTTTTGTTTCCTCTGGATGTAGACCTAAGCAGAGACTGACGAAAGACACATTCAATGAAAGGCGTTGTTAGGCTGCCAAAATACTACAGGCTCCTGAAATCTCAACATATTTATTTTTCCGACCTTCATGATAATTTCAAGTAATGAGCAGTACACCAATAAAACGTGGATGTTCAAGTTCCGTTCTCCTAGGTTGAAGCATTCGTTTGCAGTAACAGTTTGAATTTTTAGTTTTCACTCTGTTTTCTCCTATATTGACAGATGCAGTTCGAACTCTAAATCAAACATGGTTTGTGCTAGCTTCTAGAAACTTGACACAATAAAGTAGTTCTACATTCTATCTCTAAGGTTTGTTTCCTCTTGATGTAGCCTTAAGCAGAGACTGGCGAATAACACTTTCAATGAAAGGCGTTGTTAAGCTTCCAAAAAACTACCGTCTCCTGAAATCTCAACATATATTTTTTCATCCAATCCTCATGATTCTTTCAAGTATTGATCAGTACACCAATCAAACGTGGATGCTCAAGTTCTGTTCTTCTAGGTTGTAGCATTCGTTTGCAGGAACAGTTAGAAATTATAGGTTTCACTCTGTTTTCTCCTATATTGACAGATGCAGTTAGAACTCTAAATCAAACACGGTTTGTGCTAGCTTCTTGAAACTTGACACAATAAAGTAGTTCTACGTTCTATCTCTAAGGTTTGTTTCCTCTTGTATCCTAAAGCTGGGACTGGCGAATAACACTTATACTGAAAGGGGTTGCCAAACTTCCAACACACTAGAGTCTCCTGAAATCTCAACATATATTTTTTCATCCAATCTTCATGATACTTTCAAGTAATGATCAGTACACCAATCCCACTTGGATGCCAAAGTTTAGTTCTCCTAGATTGAAGCATTCTTTTGGAGTAACAGTTTGAATTTTTAGGTTTCACTCTGTTTTCTCCTATATTGACAAATGTAGTTCGAACTCTAAATCAAACACGGTTTGTGCTAGCTTCTTGAAACTTGAAACAGTAAAGTAGTTCTACATTCTATTTTTATTTTTTGTTTCCTCTGGATGTAGACCTAAGCAGAGACTGATGAAAGACACATTCAATGAAAGGCGTTGTTAGGCTGCCAAAATACTACAGTCTCCTGAAATTTCAACATATTTTTTTTCCGACCTTCATGATCATTTCAAGTAATGAGCAGTACACCAATAAAACGTGGATATTCAAGTTTCGTTCTCCTAGCTTGAAGCATTCGTTTGCAGTAACAGTTTGAATTTTTAGTTTTCACTCTGTTTTCTCCTATATTTACAGATGCAGTTCGAACTCTAAATCAAACATGGTTTGTGCTAGCTTCTTGAAACTTGACACAATAAAGTAGTTCTACGTTCTATCTCTAAGATTTGTTTCCTCTTGATGTAGCCTTAAGCAGAGACTGGCGAATAACACTTTCAATGAAAGGCGTTGTTAAGCTTCCAAAAAACTACCGTCTCCTGAAATCTCAACATATATTTTTTCATCCAATCTTCATGATTCTTTCAAGTATTGATCAGTACAATAAATCAAACGTGGATGCCCAAGTTTTGTTCTTCTAGGTTGTAGCATTCGTTTGCAGGAACAATTAGAAATTATAGGTTTCACTCTGTTTTCTCCTATATTGACAGATGCAGTTAGAACTCTAAATCAAACACGGTTTGTGCTAGCTTCTTGAAACTTGACACAATAAAGTAGTTCTACGTTCTATCTCTAAGGTTTGTTTCCTCTTGTATCCTAAAGCTGGGACTGGCGAATAACACTTATTCTGAAAGGGGTTGCCAAACTTCCAACACACTAGAGTCTCCTGAAATCTCAACATATATTTTTTCATCCAATCTTCATGATACTTTCAAGTAATGATCAGTACACCAATCCCACTTGGATGCCAAAGTTTAGTTCTCCTAGATTGAAGCATTCTTTTGGAGTAACAGTTTGAATTTTTAGGTTTCACTCTGTTTTCTCCTATATTGACAAATGTAGTTCGAACTCTAAATCAAACACGGTTTGTGCTAGCTTCTTGAAACTTGAAACAGTAAAGTAGTTCTACATTCTATTTTTATTTTTTGTTTCCTCTGGATGTAGACCTAAGCAGAGACTCACGAAAGACACATTCAATGAAAGGCGTTGTTAGGCTGCCAAAATACTACAGTCTCCTGAAATCTCAACAAATTTTTTTTTCTGACCTTCATGATCATTTCAAGTAATGAGCAGTACACCAATAAAACGTGGATGTTCAAGTTTCGTTCTCCTAGGTTGAAGCATTCATTTGCAGTAACAGTTTGAATTTTTAGTTTTCACTCTGTTTTCTCCTATATTGACAGATGCAGTTCGAACTCTAAATCAAACATGGTTTGTGCTAGCTTCTTGAAACTTGACACAATAAAGTAGTTCTACGTTCTATCTCTATGGTTTGTTTCCTCTTGATGTAGCCTTAAGCAGAGACTGGCGAATAACACTTTCAATGAAAGGCGTTGTTAAGCTTCCAAAAAAACTACCGTCTCCTGAAATCTCAACATATATTTTTTCATCCAATCTTCATGATTCTTTCAAGTATTGATCAGTACACCAATCAAACGTGGATGCCCAAGTTTTGTTCTTCTAGGTTGTAGCATTCGTTTGCAGGAACAGTTAGAAATTATAGGTTTCACTCTGTTTTCTCCTATATTGACAGATGCAGTTAGAACTCTAAATCAAACACGGTTTGTGCTAGCTTCTTGAAACTTGACACAATAAAGTAGTTCTACTTTCTATCTCTAAGGTTTGTTTCCTCTTGTATCCTAAAGCTGGGACTGGCGAATAACATTTATTCTGAAAGGGGTTGCCAAATTTCCAACACACTAGAGTCTCCTGAAATCTCAACATATATTTTTTCATCCAATCTTCAAGATACTCTCAAGTAATGAGCAGTACACCAATCCCACTTGGATGCCAAAGTTTAGTTCTCCTAGATTGAAGCATTCTTTTGGAGTAACAGTTTGAATTTTTAGGTTTCACTCTGTTTTCTCCTATATTGACAAATGTAGTTCGAACTCTAAATCAAACACGGTTTGTGCTAGCTTCTTGAAACTTGAAACAGTAAAGTAGTTCTACATTCTATTTTTATTTTTTGTTTCCTCTGGATGTAGAACTATGCAGAGACTGACGAAAGACACATTCAATGAAAGGCGTTGTTAGGCTGCCAAAATACTACAGTCTCCTGAAATCTCAACATATTTTTTTTCCGACCTTCATGATAATTTCAAGTAATCAGCAGTACACCAATAAAACGTGGATGTTCAAGTTTCGTTCTCCTAGGTTGAAGCATTCGTTTGCAGTAACAGTTTGATTTTTTAGTTTTCACTCTGTTTTCTCCTATATTGACAGATGCAGTTCGAACTCTAAATCAAACATGGTTTGTGCTAGCTTCTTGAAACTTGAGACAATAATGTAGTTCTACGTTCTATCTCTAAGGTTTGTTTCCTCTTGATGTAGCCTTAAGCAGAGACTGGCGAATAACACTTTCAATGAAAGGCGTTGTTAAGCTTCCAAAAAACTACCGTCTCCTGAAATCTCAACATACATTTTTTCATCCAATCTTCATGATTCTTTCAAGTATTGATCAGTACACCAATCAAACGTGGATGCCCAAGTTTTGTTCTTCTAGGTTTTAGCATTCGTTTGCAGAAACATTTAGAAATTATAGGTTTCACTCTGTTTTCTCCTATATTGACAGATGCAGTTAGAACTCTAAATCAAACACGGTTTGTGCTAGCTTCTTGAAACTTGACACAGTAAAGTAGTTCAACGTTCTATCTCTAAGGTTTGTTTCCTCTTGTATCCTAAAGCTGGGACTGGCGAATAACACTTATACTGAAAGGGGTTGCCAAACTTCCAACACACTAGAGTCTCCTGAAATCTCAACATATATTTTTTCATCCAATCTTCATGATACTTTCAAGTAATGATCAGTACACCAATCCCACTTGGATGCCAAAGTTTAGTTCTCCTAGATTGAAGCATTCTTTTGGAGTAACAGTTGGAATTTTTAGGTTTCACTCTGTTTTCTCCTATATTGACAAATGTAGTTCGAACTCTAAATCAAACACGGTTTGTGCTAGCTTCTTGAAACTTGAAATAGTAAAGTAGTTCTACATTGTATTTTTATTTTTTGTTTCCGCTGGATGTAGACCTAAGCAGAGACTGATGAAAGACACATTCAATGAAAGGCGTTGTTAGGCTGCCAAAATACTACAGTCTCCTGAAATCTCAACATATTTTTTTTCCGACCTTCATGATAATTTCAAGTAATCAGCAGTACACCAATAAAACGTGGATGTTCAAGTTTCGTTCTCCTAGGTTGAAGCATTCGTTTGCAGAAACAGTTTGAATTTTTAGATTTCACTCTGTTTTCTCCTATATTGACAGATGCAGTTCGAACTCTAAATCAAACATGGTTTGTGCTAGCTTCTTGAAACTTGACACAATAAAGTAGTTCTACGTTCTATCTCTAAGGTTTGTTTCCTCTTGATGTAGACTTAAGCAGAGACTGGCGAATAACCCTTTCAATGAAAGGCGTTGTTAAGCTTCCCAAAAACTACCGTCTCCTGAAATCTCAACATATATATTTTCATCCAATCTTCATGATTCTTTCAAGTATTGATCAGTACACCAATCAAACGTGGATGCCCAAGTTTTGTTCTTCTAGGTTGTAGCATTCGTTCGCATTAACAGTTAGAAATTATAGGTTTCACTCTGTTTTCTCCTATATTGACAGATGCAGTTAGAACTCTAAATCAAACACGGTTTGTGCTAGCTTCTTGAAACTTGACACAGTAAAGTAGTTCTACGTTCTATCTCTAAGGTTTGTTTCCTCTTGTATCCTAAAGCTGGGACTGGCGAATAACACTTATACTGAAAGGGGTTGCCAACCTTCCAACACACTAGAGTCTCCTGAAATCTCAACATATATTTTTTCATCCAATCTTCATGATACTTTCAAGTAATGATCAGTACACCAATCCCACTTGGATGCCAAAGTTAGGTTCTCCTACATTGAAGCATTCTTTTGGAGTAACAGTTTGAATTTTTAGGTTTCACTCTCTTTACTCCTATATTGACAAATGTAGTTCGAACTCTAAATCAAACAGCGTTTGTGCTAGCTTCTTGAAACTTGAAACAGTAAAGTAGTTCTACATTCTATTTTTATTTTTTGTTTCCTCTGGATGTAGACTTAAGCAGAGACTGACGAAAGACACATTCAATGAAAGGCATTGTTAGGCTGCCAAAATACTAGAGTCTCCTGAAATCTCAACATATTTTTTTTTCCGACCTTCAAGATAATTTCAAGTAATGAGCAGTACACCAATAAAACGTGGATGTTCAAGATTCGTTCTCCTAGGTTGAAGCATTCGTTTGCAGTAACAGTTTGAATTTTTAGTTTTCACTCTGTTTTCTCCTATATTGACAGATGCAGTTCGAACTCTAAATCAAACATGGTTTGTGCTAGCTTCTTGAAACTTGACACAATAAAGTAGTTCTACGTTCTATCTCTAAGGTTTGTTTCCTCTTGATGTAGCCTTAAGCAGAGACTGGCGAATAACACTTTCAATGAAAGGCGTTGTTAAGCTTCCCAAAAACTACCGTCTCCTGAAATCTCAACATATATTTTTTCATCCAATCTTCATGATTCTTTCAAGTATTGATCAGTACACCAATCAAACGTGGATGCCCAAGTTTTGTTCTTATAGGTTGTAGCATTCGTTTGCAGGAACAGTTAGAAATTATAGGTTTCACTCTGTTTTCTCCTATATTGACAGATGCAGTTAGAACTCTAAATCAAACACGGTTTGTGCTAGCTTCTTGAAACTTGACACAGTAAAGTAGTTCTACGTTCTATCTCTAAGGTTTGTTTCCTCTTGTATCCTAAAGCTGGACTGGCGAATAACACTTACACAGAAAGGGGTTGCCAAACTTCCAACACACTAGAGTCTCCTGAAATCTCAATTATATTTTTTCATCCAATCTTCATGATACTTTCAAGTAATGATCAGTACACCAATCCCACTTGGATGCCAAAGTTTAGTTCTCCTAGATTGAAGCATTCTTTTGGAGTAACAGTTGGAATTTTTAGGTTTCACTCTGTTTTCTCCTATATTGACAAATGTAGTTCGAACTCTAAATCAAACACGGTTTGTGCTAGCTTCTTGAAACTTGAAACAGTAAAGTAGTTCTACATTCTATTTTTATTTTTTCTTACCTCTGGATGTAGACCTAAGCAGAGACTGACGAAAGACACATTCAATGAAAGGCGTTGTTAGGCTGCCAAAATACTACAGTCTCCTGAAATCTCAACATATTTTCTTTTCCGACCTCCATGATAATTTCATGTAATCAGCAGTACACCAATAAAACGTGGATGTTCAAGTTTCGTTCTCCTAGGTTGAAGCATTCGTTTGAACTAACAGTTTGAATTTTTAGTTTTCACTCTGTTTTCTCCTATATTGACAGATGCAGTTCGAACTCTAAATCAAACATGGTTTGTGCTAGCTTCTTGAAACTTGACACAATAAAGTAGTTCTACGTTCTATCTCTAAGGTTTGTTTCCTCTTGATGTAGCCTTAAGCAGAGACTGGCGAATAACACTTTCAATGAAAGGCGTTGTTAAGCTTCCAAAAACTACCGTCTCCTGAAATCTCAACATATATTTTTTCATCCAATCTTCATGATTCTTTCAAGTATTGATCAGTACACCAATCAAACGTGGATGCCCGAGTTTTGTTCTTCTAGGTTGTAGCATTTGTTTGCAGGAACAGTTAGAAATTATAGGTTTCACTCTGTTTTCTCCTATATTGACAGATGCAGTTAGAACTCTAAATCAAACACGGTTTGTGCTAGCTTCTTGAAACTTGACACAGTAAAGTAGTTCTACGTTCTATCTCTAAGGTTTGTTTCCTCTTGTATCCTAAAGCTGGGACTGGCGAATAACACTTATACTGAAAGGGGTTGCCAAACTTCCAACACACTAGAGTCTCCTGAAATCTCAACATATATTTTTTCATCCAATCTTCATGATACTTTCAAGTAATGATCAGTACACCAATCCCACTTGGATGCCAAAGTTTAGATCTCCTAGATTGAAGCATTCTTTTGGAGTAACAGTTTGAATTTTTAGGTTTCACTCTGTTTTCTCCTATATTGACAAATGTAGTTCGAACTCTAAATCAAACACGGTTTGTGCTAGCTTCTTGAAACTTGAAACAGTAAAGTAGTTCTACATTCTATTTTTATTTTTTGTTTCCTCTGGATGTAGACCTAAGCAGAGACTCACGAAAGACACATTCAATGAAAGGCGTTGTTAGGCTGCCAAAATACTACAGTCTCCTGAAATCTCAACATATTTTTTTTCCGACCTTCATGATAATTTCAAGTAATCAGCAGTACACCAATAAAACGTGGATGTTCAAGTTTCGTTCTCCTAGGTTGAAGCATTCGTTTGCAGTAACAGTTTGAATTTTTAGTTTTCACTCTGTTTTCTCCTATATTGACAGATGCAGTTCGAACTCTAAATAAAACATGGTTTGTGCTAGTTTCTTGAAACTTGACACAATAAAGTAGTTCTACGTTCTATCTCTAAGGTTTGTTTCCTCTTGATGTAGCCTTAAGCAGAGACTGGCGAATAACACTTTCAATGAAAGGCGTTGTTAAGCTTCCAAAAAACTACCGTCTCCTGAAATCTCAACATACATTTTTTCATCCAATCTTCATGATTCTTTCAAGTATTGATCAGTACACCAATCAAACGTGGATGCCCAAGTTTTGTTCTTCTAGGTTGTAGCATTCGTTTGCAGGAACAGTTAGAAATTATAGGTTTCACTCTGTTTTCTCCTATATTGACAGATGCAGTTAAAACTCTAAATCAAACACGGTTTGTGCTAGCTTCTTGAAACTTGACACAGTAAAGTAGTTCTACGTTCTATCTCTAAGGTTTGTTTCCTCTTGTATCCTAAAGCTGGGACTGGCGAATAACACTTATACTGAAAGGGGTTGCCAAACTCCAACACACTAGAGTCTCCTGAAATCTCAACATATATTTTTTCATCCAATCTTCATGATACTTTCAAGTAATGATCAGTACACCAATCCCACTTGGATGCCAAAGTTTAGTTCTCCTAGATTGAAGCATTCTTTTGGAGTAACAGTTTGAATTTTTAGGTTTCACTCTGTTTTCTCCTATATTGACAAATGTAGTTCGAACTCTAAATCAAACACGGTTTGTGCTAGCTTCTTGAAACTTGAAACAGTAAAGTAGTTCTACATTCTATTTTTATTTTTTGTTTCCTCTGGATGTAGACCTAAGCAGAGACTCACGAAAGACACATTCAATGAAAGGCGTTGTTAGGCTGCCAAAATACTACAGTCTCCTGAAATCTCAACATATTTTTTTTTCCGACCTTCATGATAATTTCATGTAATCAGCAGTACACCAATAAAACGTGGATGTTCAAGTTTTGTTCTCCTAGGTTGAAGCATTCGTTTACAGTAACAGTTTGAATTTTTAGTTTTCACTCTGTTTTCTCCTATATTGACAGATGCAGTTCGAACTCTAAATCAAACATGGTTTGTGCTAGCTTCTTGAAACTTGACACAATAAAGTAGTTCTACGTTCTATCTCTAAGGTTTGTTTCCTCTTGATGTAGCCTTAAGCAGAGACTGGCGAATAACACTTTCAATGAAAGGCGTTGTTAAGCTTCCCAAAAACTACCATCTCCTGAAATCTCAACATATATTTTTTCATCCAATCTTCATGATTCTTTCAAGTATTGATCAGTACACCAATCAAACGTGGATGCCCGAGTTTTGTTCTTCTAGGTTGTAGCATTTGTTTGCAGGAACAGTTAGAAATTATAGGTTTCACTCTGTTTTCTCCTATATTGACAGATGCAGTTAGAACTATAAATCAAACACGGTTTGTGCTAGCTTCTTGAAACTTGACACAGTAAAGTAGTTCTACGTTCTATCTCTAAGGTTTGTTTTCTCTTGTATCCTAAAGCTGGGACTGGCGAATAACACTTATACTGAAAGGGGTTGCCAAACTTCCAACACACTAGAGTCTCCTGAAATCTCAACATATATTTTTTCATCCAATCTTCATGATACTTTCAAGTAATGATCAGTACACCAATCCCACTTGGATGCCAAAGTTTAGTTCTCCTAGATTGAAGCATTCTTTTGGAGTAACAGTTTGAATTTTTAGGTTTCACTCTGTTTTCTCCTATATTGACAAATGTAGTTCGAACTCTAAATCAAACACGGTTTGTGCTAGCTTCTTGAAACTTGAAACAGTAAAGTAGTTCTACATTCTATTTTTATTTTTTGTTTCCTCTGGATGTAGACCTAAGCAGAGACTGATGAAAGACACATTCAATGAAAGGCGTTGTTAGGCTGCCAAAATACTACAGTCTCCTGAAATCTCAACATATTTTTTTTCTGACCTCCATGATAATTTCAAGTAATCAGCAGTACACCAATAAAACGTGGATGTTCAAGTTTCGTTCTCCTAGCTTGAAGCATTCGTTTGCAGTAACAGTTTGAATTCTTAGTTTTCACTCTGTTTTCTCCTATATTGACAGATGCAGTTCGAACTCTAAATCAAACATGGTTTGTGCTAGCTTCTTGAAACTTGACACAATAAAGTAGTTCTACGTTCTATCTCTAAGGTTTGTTTCCTCTTGATGTAGCCTTAAGCAGAGACTGGCGAATAACACTTTCAATGAAAGGCGTTGTTAAGCTTCCAAAAAACTACCGTCTCCTGAAATCTCAACATACATTTTTTCATCCAATCTTCATGATTCTTTCAAGTATTGATCAGTACACCAATCAAACGTGGATGCCCAAGTTTTGTTCTTCTAGGTGTAGCATTCGTTTGCAGGAACAGTTAGAAATTATAGGTTTCACTCTGTTTTCTCCTATATTGACAGATGCAGTTAGAACTCTAAATCAAACACGGTTTGTGCTAGCTTCTTGAAACTTGACACAGTAAAGTAGTTCTACGTTCTATCTCTAAGGTTTGTTTCCTCTTGTATCCTAAAGCTGGGACTGGCGAATAACACTTATACTGAAAGGGGTTGCCAAACTCCAACACACTAGAGTCTCCTGAAATCTCAACATATATTTTTTCATCCAATCTTCATGATACTTTCAAGTAATGATCAGTACACCAATCCCACTTGGATGCCAAAGTTTAGTTCTCCTAGATTGAAGCATTCTTTTGGAGTAACAGTTGGAATTTTTAGGTTTCACTCTGTTTTCTCCTATATTGACAAATGTAGTTCGAACTCTAAATCAAACACGGTTTGTGCTAGCTTCTTGAAACTTGAAACAGTAAAGTAGTTCTACATTCTATTTTTATTTTTTGTTTCCTCTGGATGTAGACCTAAGCAGAGACTGACAAAAGACACATTCAATGAAAGGCGTTGTTAGGCTGCCAAAATACTAGAGTCTCTTGAAATCTCAACATATTTTTTTTTCCGACCTTCATGATAATTTCATGTAATCAGCAGTACACCAATAAAACGTGGTTGTTCAAGTTTCGTTCTCCTAGGTTGAAGCATTCGTTTACAGTAACAGTTTGAATTTTTAGTTTTCACTCTGTTTTCTCCTATATTGACAGATGCAGTTCAAACTCTAAATCAAACATGGTTTGTGCTAGCTTCTTGAAACTTGACACAATAAAGTAGTTCTACGTTCTATCTCTAAGGTTTGTTTCCTCTTGATGTAGCCTTAAGCAGAGACTGGCGAATAACACTTTCAATGAAAGGCGTTGTTAAGCTTCCCAAAAACTACCGTCTCCTGAAATCTCAACATACATTTTTTCATCCAATCTTCATGATTCTTTCAAGTATTGATCAGTACACCAATCAAACGTGGATGCCCAAGTTTTGTTCTTCTAGGTTGTAGCATTCGTTTGCAGGAACAGTTAGAAATTATAGGTTTCACTCTGTTTTCTCCTATATTGACAGATGCAGTTAGAACTCTAAATCAAACACGGTTTGTGCTAGCTTCTTGAAACTTGACACAGTAAAGTAGTTCTACGTTCTATCTCTATGGTTTGTTTCCTCTTGTATCCTAAAGCTGGGACTGGCGAATAACACTTATACTGAAAGGGGTTGCCAAACTCCAACACACTAGAGTCTCCTGAAATCTCAACATATATTTTTTCGTCCAATCTTCATGATACTTTCAAGTAATGATCAGTACACCAATCCCACTTGGATGCCAAAGTTTAGTTCTCCTAGATTGAAGCATTCTTTTGGAGTAACAGTTGGAATTTTTAGGTTTCACTCTGTTTTCTCCTATATTGACAAATGTAGTTCGAACTCTAAATCAAACACGGTTTGTGCTAGCTTCTTGAAACTTGAAACAGTATAGTAGTTCTACATTCTATTTTTATTTTTTGTTTCCACTGGATGTAGACCTAAGCAGAGACTGACGAAAGACACATTCAATGAAAGGCGTTGTTAGGCTGCCAAAATACTACAGTCTCCTGAAATCTCAACATATTTTTTTTCCGACCTTCATGATAATTTCATGTAATCAGCAGTACACCAATAAAACGTGGATGTTCAAGTTTCGTTCTCCTAGGTTGAAGCATTCGTTTACAGTAACAGTTTGAATTTTTAGTTTTCACTCTGTTTTCTCCTATATTGACAGATGCAGTTCAAACTCTAAATCAAACATGGTTTGTGCTAGCTTCTTGAAACTTGACACAATAAAGTAGTTCTACGTTCTATCTCTAAGGTTTGTTTCCTCTTGATGTAGCCTTAAGCAGAGACTGGCGAATAACACTTTCAATGAGAGGCGTTGTTAAGCTTCCGAAAAACTACCGTCTCCTGAAATCTCAACATATATTTTTTCATCCAATCTTCATGATTCTTTCAAGTATTGATCAGTACAACAATCAAACGTGGATGCCCGAGGTTTGTTCTTCTAAGTTGTAGCATTTGTTTGCAGGAAGAGTTAGAAATTATAGGTTTCACTCTGTTTTCTCCTATATTGACAGATGCATTTAGAACTCTAAATCAAACACGGTTTGTGCTAGCTTCTTGAAACTTGACACAGTAAAGTAGTTCTACGTTCTATCTCTAAGGTTTGTTTCCTCTTGTATCCTAAAGCTGGGACTGGCGAATAACACTTATACTGAAAGGGGTTGCCAAACTTCCAACACACTAGAGTCTCCTGAAATCTCAACATATATTTTTTCATCCAATCTTCATGATACTTTCAAGTAATGATCAGTACACCAATCCCACTTGGATGCCAAAGTTTAGTTCTCCTAGATTGAAGCATTCTTTTGGAGTAACAGTTGGAATTTTTAGGTTTCACTCTGTTTTCTCCTATATTGACAAATGTAGTTCGAACTCTAAATCAAACACGGTTTGTGCTAGCTTCTTGAAACTTGAAACAGTAAAGTAGTTCTACATTCTATTTTTATTTTTTGTTTCCTCTGGATGTAGAACTAAGCAGAGACTGACGAAAGACACATTCAATGAAAGGCGTTGTTAGGCTGCCAAAATACTACAGTCTCCTGAAATCTCAACATATTTTTTTTCCGACCTTCATGATAATTTCAAGTAATCAGCAGTACACCAATAAAACGTGGATGTTCAAGTTTCGTTCTCCTAGGTTGAAGCATTCGTTTGCAGTAACAGTTTGATTTTTTAGTTTTCACTCTGTTTTCTCCTATATTGACAGATGCAGTTCGAACTCTAAATCAAACATGGTTTGTGCCAGCTTCTTGAAACTTGAGACAATAATGTAGTTCTACGTTCTATCTCTAAGGTTTGTTTCCTCTTGATGTAGCCTTAAGCAGAGACTGGCGAATAACACTTTCAATGAAAGGCGTTGTTACGCTTCCAAAAACTACCGTCTCCTGAAATCTCAACATACATTTTTTCATCCAATCTTCATGATTCTTTCAAGTATTGATCAGTACACCAATCAAACGTGGATGCCCAAGTTTTGTTCTTCTAGGTTGTAGCATTCGTTTGCAGGAACATTTAGAAATTATAGGTTTCACTCTGTTTTCTCCTATATTGACAGATGCAGTTAGAACTCTAAATCAAACACGGTTTGTGCTAGCTTCTGAAACTTGACACAGTAAAGTAGTTCTACGTTCTATCTCTAAGGTTTGTTTCCTCTTGTATCCTAAAGCTGGGACTGGCGAATAACACTTATACTGAAAGGGGTTGCCAAACTTCCAACACACTAGAGTCTCCTGAAATCTCAACATATATTTTTTCATCCAATCTTCATGATACTTTCAAGTAATGATCAGTACACCAATCCCACTTGGATGCCAAAGTTTAGTTCTCCTAGATTGAAGCATTCTTTTGGAGTAACAGTTGGAATTTTTAGGTTTCACTCTGTTTTCTCCTATATTGACAAATGTAGTTCGAACTCTAAATCAAACACGGTTTGTGCTAGCTTCTTGAAACTTGAAATAGTAAAGTAGTTCTACATTGTATTTTTATTTTTTGTTTCCGCTGGATGTAGACCTAAGCAGAGACTGATGAAAGACACATTCAATGAAAGGCGTTGTTAGGCTGCCAAAATACTACAGTCTCCTGAAATCTCAACATATTTTTTTTCCAACCTTCATGATAATTTCAAGTAATCAACAGTACACCAATAAAACGTGGATGTTCAAGTTTCGTTCTCCTAGGTTGAAGCATTCGTTTGCAGAAACAGTTTGAATTTTTAGATTTCACTCTGTTTTCTCCTATATTGACAGATGCAGTTCGAACTCTAAATCAAACATGGTTTGTGCTAGCTTCTTGAAACTTGACACAATAAAGTAGTTCTACGTTCTATCTCTAAGGTTTGTTTCCTCTTGATGTAGACTTAAGCAGAGACTGGCGAATAACACTTTCAATGAAAGGCGTTGTTAAGCTTCCAAAAAATTACCGTCTCCTGAAATCTCAACATACATTTTTTCATCCAATCTTCATGATTCTTTCAAGTATTGATCAGTACACCAATCAAACGTGGATGCCCAAGTTTTGTTCTTCTAGGTTGTACCATTCGTTTGCAGGAACAGTTAGAAATTATAGGTTTCACTCTGTTTTCTCCTATATTGACAGATGCAGTTAGAACTCTAAATCAAACACGGTTTGTGCTAGCTTCTTGAAACTTGACACAGTAAAGTAGTTCTACGTTCTATCTCTAAGGTTTGTTTCCTCATGTATCCTAAAGCTGGGACTGGCGAATAACACTTATACTGAAAGGGGTTGCCAAACTTCCAACACACTAGAGTCTCCTGAAATCTCAACATATATTTTTTATCCAATCTTCATGATACTTTCAAGTAATGATCAGTACACCAATCCCACTTGGATGCCAAAGTTTAGTTCTCCTAGATTGAAGCATTCTTTTGGAGTAACAGTTGGAATTTTTAGGTTTCACTCTGTTTTCTCCTATATTGACAAATGTAGTTCGAACTCTAAATCAAACACGGTTTGTGCTAGCTTCTTGAAACTTGAAACAGTAAAGTAGTTCTACATTCTATTTTTATTTTTTGTTTCCTCTGGATGTAGACCTAAGCAGAGACTGACGAAAGACACATTCAATGAAAGGCGTTGTTAGGCTGCCAAAATACTACAGTCTCCTGAAATCTCAACATATTTTTTTTTCGACCTTCATGATAATTTCAAGTAATCAGCAGTACACCAATAAAACGTGGATGTTCAAGTTTCGTTCTCCTAGGTTGAAGCATTCGTTTGCAGAAACAGTTTGAATTTTTAGTTTTCACTCTGTTTTCTCCTATATTGACAGATGCAGTTCGAACTCTAAATCAAACATGGTTTGTGCTAGCTTCTTGAAACTTGACACAATAAAGTAGTTCTACGTTCTATCTCTAAGGTTTGTTTCCTCTTGATGTAGCCTTAAGCAGACACTGGCGAATAACACTTTCAATGAAAGGCGTTGTTAAGCTTCCAAAAAATTACCGTCTCCTGAAATCTCAACATACATTTTTTCATCCAATCTTCATGATTCTTTCAAGTATTGATCAGTACACCAATCAAACGTGGATGCCCAAGTTTTGTTCTTCAAGGTTGTAGCATTCGTTTGCAGGAACAGTTAGAATTTATACGTTTCACTCTGTTTTCTCCTATATTGACAGATGCAGTTAGAACTCTAAATCAAACACGATTTGTGCTAGCTTCTTGAAACTTGACACAGTAAAGTAGTTGTACGTTCTATCTCAAAGGTTTGTTTCCTCATGTATCCTAAAGCTGGGACTGGTGAATAACACTTATACTGAAAGGGGTTGCCAAACTTCCAACACACTAGAGTCTCCTGAAATCTCAACATATATTTTTTATCCAATCTTCATGATACTTTCAAGTAATGATCAGTACACCAATCCCACTTGGATGCCAAAGTTTAGTTCTCCTAGATTGAAGCCTTCTTTTGGAGTAACAGTTGGAATTTTTAGGTTTCACTCTGTTTTCTCCTATATTGACAAATGTAGTTCGAACTCTAAATCAAACACGGTTTGTGCTAGCTTCTTGAACCTTGAAACAGTAAAGTAGTTCTACACTGTATTTTTATTTTTTGTTTCCTCTGGATGTAGACCTAAGCAGAGACTGATGAAAGACACATTCAATGAAAGGCGTTGTTAGGCAGCCAAAATACTACAGTCTCCTGAAATCTCAACATACTTTTTTTCCGACCTTCATGATAATTTCAAGTAATCAGCAGTACACCAATAAAACGTGGATGTTCAAGTTTCATTCTCCTAGGTTGAAGCATTCGTTTTCAGTAACAGTTTGAATTTTTAGTTTTCACTCTGTTTTCTCCTATATTGACAGATGCAGTTCGAACTCTAAATCAAACATGGTTTGTGCTAGCTTCTTGAAACTTGACACAATAAAGTAGTTCTACGTTCTGTCTCTAAGGTTTGTTTCCTCTTGATGTAGCCTTAAGCAGAGACTGGCGAATAACACTTTCAATGAAAGGCGTTGTTAAGCTTCCAAAAAACTACCGTCTCCTGAAATCTCAACATAGATTTTTTCATCCAATCTTCATGATCTTTCAAGTATTGATCAGTACACCAATCAAACGTGGATGCCCAAGTTTTGTTCTTCTAGGTTGTAGCATTCGTTTGCAGGAACAGTTAGAAATTATAGGTTTCACTCTGTTTTCTCCTATATTGACAGATGCTGTTACAACTCTAAATCAAACACGGTTTGTGCTAGCTTCTTGAAACTTGACACAGTAAAGTAGTTCTACGTTCTATCTCTAAGGTTTGTTTCCTCTTGTATCCTAAAGCTGGGACTGGCGTATAACACTTATACTGAAAGGGGTTGCCAAACTTCAAACACACTAGAGTCTCCTGAAATCTCAACATATATTTTTTCATCCAATCTTCATGATACTTTCAAGTAATGATCAGTACACCAATCCCACTTGGATGCCAAAGTTAGGTTCTCCTAGATTGCAGCATTCTTTTGGAGTAACAGTTTGAATTTTTAGGTTTCACTCTCTTTTCTCCTATATAGACAAATGTAGTTCGAACTCTAAATCAAACACGGTTTGTTTTAGCTTCTTGAAACTTGAAACAGTAAAGTAGTTCTACATTCTATTTTTATTTTTTGTTTCCTCTGGATGTAGACCTAAGCAGAGACTGACGAAAGACACATTCAATGAAAGGCGTTGTTAGGCTGCCAAAATACTACAGTCTCCTGAAATCTCAACATATATTTTTTTTCCGACCTTCAAGATAATTTCAAGTAATGAGCAGTACACCAATAAAACGTGGATGTTCAAGTTTCGTTCTCCTAGGTTGAAGCATTCGTTTGCAGTAACAGTTTGAATTTTTAGTTTTCACTCTGTTTTCTCCTATATTGACAGATGCAGTTCGAACTCTAAATCAAACATGGTTTGTGCTAGCTTCTTGAAACTTGACACAATAAAGTAGTTCTACGTTCTATCTCTAAGGTTTGTTTCCTCTTGATGTAGCCTTAAGCAGAGACTGGCGAATAACACTTTCAATGAAAGGTGTTGTTAAGCTTCCAAAAAACTACCGTCTCCTGAAATCTCAACACACATTTTTTCATCCAATCTTCATGATTCTTTCAAGTATTGATCAGTACACCAATCAAACGTGGATGCCCAAGTTTTGTTCTTCTAGGTTGTAGCATTCGTTTGCAGGAACAGTTAGAAATTATAGGTTTCACTCTGTTTTCTCCTATATTGACAGATGCAGTTAGAACTCTAAATCAAACACGGTTTGTGCTAGCTTCTTGAAACTTGACACAATAAAGTAGTTCTACGTTCTATCTCTAAGGTTTGTTTCCTCTTGTATCCTAAAGCTGGGACTGGCGAATAACACTTATACTGAAAGGGGTTGCCAAACTTCCAACACACTAGAGTCTCCTGAAATCTCAACATATATTTTTTCATCCAATCTTCATGATACTTTCAAGTAATGATCAGTACACCAATCCCACTTGGATGCCAAAGTTTAGTTCTCCTAGATTGAAGCATTCTTTTGGAGTAACAGTTTGAATTTTTAGGTTTCACTCTGTTTTCTCCTATATTGACAAATGTAGTTCGAACTCTAAATCAAACACGGTTTGTTTTAGCTCTTTGAAACTTGAAACAGTAAAGTAGTTCTACATTCTATTTTTATTTTTTGTTTCCTCTGGATGTAGACCTAAGCAGAGACTGACGAAAGACACATTCAATGAAAGGCGTTGTTAGGCTGCCAAAATACTACAGGCTCCTGAAATCTCAACATATTTTTTTTCCGACCTTCATGATAATTTCAAGTAATGAGCAGTACACCAATAAAACGTGGATGTTCAAGTTCCGTTCTCCTAGGTTGAAGCATTCGTTTGCAGTAACAGTTTGAATTTTTAGTTTTCACTCTGTTTTCTCCTATATTGACAGATGCAGTTCGAACTCTAAATCAAACATGGTTTGTGCTAGCTTCTTGAAACTTGACACAATAAAGTAGTTCTACGTTCTATCGCTAAGGTTTGTTTCCTCTTGATGTAGCCATAAGCAGAGACCGGCGAATAACACTTTCAATGAAAGGCGTTGTTAAGCTTCCAAAAAACTACCGTCTCTTGAAATCTCAACATATATTTTTTCATCCAATCTTCATGATTCTTTCAAGTATTGATCAGTACACCAATCAAACGTGGATGCCCAAGTTTTATTCTTCTAGGTTGCACCATTCGTTTGCAGGAACAGTTAGAAATTATAGGTTTCACTCTGTTTTCTCCTATATTGACAGATGCAGTTAGAACTCTAAATCAAACACGGTTTGTGCTAGCTTCTTGAAACTTGACACAGTTAAGTAGTTCTACGTTCTATCTCTAAGGTTTGTTTCCTCATGTATCCTAAAGCTGGGACTGGCGAATAACACTTATAATGAAATGGGTTGCCAAACTTCCAACACACTAGAGTCTCCTGAAATCTCAACATATATTTTTTATCCAATCTTCATGATACTTTCAAGTAATGATCAGTACACCAATCCCACTTGGATGCCAAAGTTTAGTTCTCCTAGATTGAAGCATTCTTTTGGAGTAACAGTTTGAATTTTTAGGTTTCACTCTGTTTTCTCCTATATTGACAAATGTAGTTCGAACTCTAAATCAAACACGGTTTGTGCTAGCTTCTTGAAACTTGAAACAGTAAAGTAGGTCTACATTGTATTTTTATTTTTTGTTTCCTCTGGATGTAGACCTAAGCAGAGACTGATGAAAGACACATTCAATGAAAGGCGTTCTTAGGATGCCAAAATACTACAGTCTCCTGAAATCTCAACATATTTTTTTTCCGACCTTCATGATAATTTCAAGTAATCAGCAGTACACCAATAAAACGTGGATGTTCAAGTTTCGTTCTCCTAGGTTGAAGCATTCTTTTGCAGTAACAGTTTGAATTTTTAGTTTTCACTCTGTTTTCTCCTATATTGACAGATGCAGTTCGAACTGTAAATCAAACATGGTTTGTGCTAGCTTCTTGAAACTTGACACAATAAAGTAGTTCTACGTTCTATCTCTAAGGTTTGTTTCCTCTTGATGTAGCCTTAAGCAGAGACTGGCGAATAACACTTTCAATGAAAGGCGTTGTTAAGCTTCCAAAAAATTACCGTCTCCTGAAATCTCAACATATATTTTTTCATCCAATCTTCATGATCTTTCAAGTATTGATCAGTACACCAATCAAACGTGGATGCCCAAGTTTTGTTCTTCTAGGTTGTAGCATTCGTTTGCAGGAACAGTTAGAAATTATAGGTTTCACTCTGTTTTCTCCTATATTGACAGATGCAGTTACAACTCTAAATCAAACACGGTTTGTGCTAGCTTCTTGAAACTTGACACAGTAAAGTAGTTCTACGTTCTATCTCTATGGTTTGTTTCCTCTTGTATCGTAAAGCTGGGACTGGCGAATAACACTTATACTGAAAGGGGTTGCCAAACTTCCAACACACTAGAGTCTCCTGAAATCTCAACATATATTTTTTCATCCAATCTTCATGATACTTTCAAGTAATGATCAGTACACCAATCCCACTTGGATGCCAAAGTTAGGTTCCCCTACATTGAAGCATTCTTTTGGAGTAACAGTTTGAATTCTTAGGTTTCACTCTGTTTTCTCCTATATTGACAAATGTAGTTCGAACTCTAAATCAAACACGGTTTGTGCTAGCTTCTTGAAACTTGAAACAGTAAAGTAGTTCTACATTCTATTTTTATTTTTTGTTTCCTCTGGATGTAGACCTAAGCAGAGACTGAAGAAAGACACATTCAATGAAAGGCATTGTTAGGCTGCCAAAATACTACAGTCTCCTGAAATCTCAACATATTTTTTTTTCCGACCTTCATGATAATTTCAAGTAATGAGCAGTACACCAATAAAACGTGGATGTTCACGTTCCGTTCTCCTAGGTTGAAGCATTCGTTTGCAGTAACAGTTTGAATTTTTAGTTTTCACTCTGTTTTCTCCTATATTGACAGATGCAGTTCGAACTCTAAATCAAACATGGTTTGTGCTAGCTTCTTGAAACTTGACACAATAATGTAGTTCTACGTTCTATCTCTAAGGTTTGTTTCCTCTTGATGTAGCCTTAAGCAGAGACTGGCGAATAACACTTTCAATGAAAGGCGTTGTTAAGCTTCCAAAAAACTACCGTCTCCTGAAATCTCAACATACATTTTTTCATCCAATCTTCATGATGGTTTCAAGTATTGATCAGTACACCAATCAAACGTGGATGCCCAAGTTTTGTTCTTCTAGGTTGTAGCATTCGTTTGCAGGAACAGTTAGAAATTATAGGTTTCACTCTGTTTTCTCCTATATTGACAGATGCATTTATAACTCTAAATCAAACACGGTTTGTGCTAGCTTCTTGAAACTTGACACAATAAAGTACTTCTACGTTCTATCACTAAGGTTTGTTTTTCTCTTGTATCCCAAAGCTGGGACTGGCGAATAACACTTATACTGAAAGGGGTTGCCAAACTTCCAACACACTAGAGTCTCCTGAAATCTCAACATATATTTTTTCATCCAATCTTCATGATACTTTCAAGTAATGATCAGTACACCAATCCCACTTGGATGCCAAAGTTTAGTTCTCCTAGATTGAAGCATTCTTTTGGAGTAACAGTTTGAATTTTTAGGTTTCACATGTTTTCTCCTATATTGACAAATGTAGTTCGAACTCTAAATCAAAGAGGGTTTGTGCTAGCTTCTTGAAACTTGAAACAGTAAAGTAGTTCTACATTCTATTTTTATTTTTTGTTTCCTCTGGATGTAGACCTAAGCAGAGGCTGACGAAAGACACATTCAATGAAAGGCGTTGTTAGGCTGCCAAAATACTACAGTCTCTTGAAATCTCAACATATTTTTTTTTCCGACCTTCATGATAATTTCAAGTAATGAGCAGTACACCAATAAATCGTGGATGTTCAAGTTTCGTTCTCCTAGGTTGAAGCATTCGTTTGCAGTAACAGTTTGAATTTTTAGTTTTCACTCTGTTTTCTCCTATATTGACAGATGCAGTTCGAACTCGAAATCAAACATGGTTTGTGCTAGCTTCTTGAAACTTGACACAATAAAGTATTTCTATGTTCTATCTCTGAGGTTTGTTTCCTCTTGATGTAGAATTAAGCAGAGACTGGCGAATAACACTTCCAATGAAAGGCGTTGTTAAGCTTCCAAAAAACTACCGTCTCCTGAAATCTCAACATATATTGTTTCATCCAATCTTCATGATTCTTTCAAGTATTGATAAGTACACCAATCAAACGTGGATGCCCAAGTTTTGTTCTTCTAGGTTGTAGCATTCGTTTGCAGGAACAGTTAGAATTTATAGGTTTCACTCTGTTTTCTCCTATATTGACAGATGCAGTTAGAACTCTAAATCAAACAGGGTTTGTGCTAGCTTCTTGAAACTTGACACAGTAAAGTAGTTCTTCGTTCTATCTCTAAGGTTTGTTTCCTCTTGTATCCTAAAGCTGGGACTGGCGAATAACACTTATACTGAAAGGGGTTGCCAAACTTCCAACACACTAGAGTCTCCTGAAATCTCAACATATATTTTTTCATCCAATCTTCATGATACTATCAAGTAATGATCAGTACACCAATCCCACTTGGATGCCAAAGTTTAGTTCTCCTAGATTGAAGCATTCTTTTGGAGTAACAGTTTGAATTTTTAGGTTTCACTCTGTTTTCTCCTATATTGACAGATGTAGTTCGAACTCTAAATCAAACAGGGTTTGTGCTAGCTTCTTGAAACTTGAAACAGTAAAGTAGTTCTACATTCTATTTTTATTTTTTGTTACCTCTGGATGTAGACCTAAGCAGAGACTGACGAAAGACACATTCAATGAAAGGCGTTGTTAGGCTGCCAAAATACTACAGTCTCCTGAAATCTCAACATATTTTTTTTTCCGACCTTCATGATAATTTCAAGTAATCAGCAGTACACCAATTAAACGTGGATGTTCAAGTTTCGTTCTCCTAGATTGAAGCATTCGTTTGCAGTAGCAGTTTGAATTTTTAGTTTTCAGTCTGTTTTCTCCTATATTGAAAGATGCAGTTCGAACTCTAAATCAAACATGGTTTCTGCTAGCTTCTTGAAACTTGACACAATAAAGTAGTTCTACGTTCTATCTCTAAGGTTTGTTTCCTCTTGATGTAGCCTTAAGCAGAGACTGGCGAATAACACTTTCAATGAAAGGCGTTGTTAAGCTTCCAAAAAATTACCGTCTCCTGAAATCTCAACATACATTTTTTCATCCAATCTTCATGATCTTTCAAGTATTGATCAGTACACCAATCAAACGTGGATGCCCAAGTTTTGTTCTTCTAGGTTGTAGCATTCGTTTGCAGGAACAGTTAGAAATTATAGGTTTCACTCTGTTTTCTCCTATATTGACAGATGCAGTTAGAACTCTAAATCAAACACGGTTTGTGCTAGCTTCTTGAAACTTGACACAGTAAAGTAGTTCTACGTTCTATCTCTAAGGTTTGTTTCCTCTTGTATCGTAAAGCTGGGACTGGCGAATAACACTTATACTGAAAGGGGTTGCCAAACTTCCAACACACTAGAGTCTCCTGAAATCTCAACATATATTTTTTCATCCAATCTTCATGATACTTTCAAGTAATGATCAGTACACCAATCCCACTTGGATGCCAAAGTTAGGTTCCCCTACATTGAAGCATTCTTTTGGAGTAACAGTTTGAATTCTTAGGTTTCACTCTGTTTTCTCCTATATTGACAAATGTAGTTCGAACTCTAAATCAAACACGGTTTGTGCTAGCTTCTTGAAACTTGAAACAGTAAAGTAGTTCTACATTCTATTTTTATTTTTTGTTTCCTCTGGATGTAGACCTAAGCAGAGACTGAAGAAAGACACATTCAATGAAAGGCATTGTTAGGCTGCCAAAATAGTACAGTCTCCTGAAATCTCAACATATTTTTTTTTCCGACCTTCATGATAATTTCAAGTAATGAGCAGTACACCAATAAAACGCGGATGTTCACGTTCCGTTCTCCTAGGTTGAAGCATTCGTTTGCAGTAACAGTTTGAATTTTTAGTTTTCACTCTGTTTTCTCCTATATTGACAGATGCAGTTCGAACTCTAAATCAAACATGGTTTGTGCTAGCTTCTTGAAACTTGACACAATAATGTAGTTCTACGTTCTATCTCTAAGGTTTGTTTCCTCTTGATGTAGCCTTAAGCAGAGACTGGCGAATAACACTTTCAATGAAAGGCGTTGTTAAGCTTCCAAAAAACTACCGTCTCCTGAAATCTCAACATACATTTTTTCATCCAATCTTCATGATTGTTTCAAGTATTGATCAGTACACCAATCAAACGTGGATGCCCAAGTTTTGTTCTTCTAGGTTGTAGCATTCGTTTGCAGGAACAGTTAGAATTTATAGGTTTCACTCTGTTTTCTCCTATATTGACAGATGCAGTTAGAACTCTAAATCAAACACGGTTTGTGCTAGCTTCTTGAAACTTGACACAGTAAAGTAGTTCTTCGTTCTATCTCTAAGGTTTGTTTCCTCTTGTATCCTAAAGCTGGGACTGGCGAATAACACTTATACTGAAAGGGGTTGCCAAACTTCCAACACACTAGAGTCTCCTGAAATCTCAACATATATTTTTTCATCCAATCTTCATGATACTATCAAGTAATGATCAGTACACCAATCCCACTTGGATGCCAAAGTTTAGTTCTCCTAGATTGAAGCATTCTTTTGGAGTAACAGTTTGAATTTTTAGGTTTCACTCTGTTTTCTCCTATATTGACAGATGTAGTTCGAACTCTAAATCAAACAGGGTTTGTGCTAGCTTCTTGAAACTTGAAACAGTAAAGTAGTTCTACATTCTATTTTTATTTTTTGTTACCTCTGGATGTAGACCTAAGCAGAGACTGACGAAAGACACATTCAATGAAAGGCGTTGTTAGGCTGCCAAAATACTACAGTCTCCTGAAATCTCAACATATTTTTTTTTCCGACCTTCATGATAATTTCAAGTAATCAGCAGTACACCAATTAAACGTGGATGTTCAAGTTTCGTTCTCCTAGATTGAAGCATTCGTTTGCAGTAGCAGTTTGAATTTTTAGTTTTCAGTCTGTTTTCTCCTATATTGAAAGATGCAGTTCGAACTCTAAATCAAACATGGTTTCTGCTAGCTTCTTGAAACTTGACACAATAAAGTAGTTCTATGTTCTATCTCTAAGGTTTGTTTCCTCTTGATGTAGCCTTAAGCAGAGACTGGCGAATAACACTTTCAATGAAAGGCGTTGTTAAGCTTCCCAAAAACTACCGTCTCCTGAAATCTCAACATATATTTTTTCATCCAATCTTCATGATTCTTTCAAGTATTGATCAGTACACCAATCAAACGTGGATGCCCAAGTTTTGTTCTTCTAGGTTGTAGCATTCGTTTGCAGGAACAGTTAGAAATTATAGGTTTCACTCTGTTTTCTCCTATATTGACAGATGCAATTAGAACTCTAAATCAAACACGGTTTGTGCTAGCTTCTTGAAACTTGACACAATAAAGTAGTTCTACGTTCTATCTCTAAAATTTGTTTCCTCTTGTATCCTAAAGCTGGGACTGGCGAATAACACTTATACTGAAAGGGGTTGCCAAACTTCCAACACACTAGAGTCTCCTGAAATCTCAACATATATTTTTTCATCCAATCTTCATGATACTTTCAAGTAATGATCAGTACACCAATCCCACTTGGATGCCAAAGTTTAGTTCTCCTAGATTGAAGCATTCTTTTGGAGTAACAGTTTGAATTTTTAGGTTTCACTCTGTTTTCTCCTATATTGACAAATGTAGTTCGAACTCTAAATCAAACACGGTTTGTGCTAGCTTCTTGAAACTTGAAACAGTAAAGTATTTCTACATTCTATTTTTACTTTTTGTTTCCTCTGGATGTAGACCTAAGCAGAGACTGATGAAAGACACATTCAATGAAAGGCGTTGTTAGGCTGCCAAAATACTACAGTCTCCTGAAATCTCAACATATTTTTTTTTCCGACCTTCATGATAATTTCAAGTAATCAGCAGTACACCAATAAAACGTGGATGTTCAAGTTTCGTTCTCCTAGGTTGAAGCATTCGTTTCCAGTAACAGCTTGAATTTTTAGTTTTCACTCTGTTTTCTCCTATATTGGCAGATGCAGTTCGAACTCTAAATCAAACATGGTTTGTGCTAGCTTCTTGAAACTTGACACAATAAAGTAGTTCTACGTTCTATCTCTAAGCTTTGTTTCCTCTTGATGTAGCCTTAAGCAGAGACTGGCGAATAACACTTTCAATGAAAGGCGTTGTTAAGCTTCCATAAAAGTACCGTCTCCTGAAATCTCAACATACATTTTTTCATCCAATCTTCATGATTGTTTCAAGTATTGATCAGTACACCAATCAAACGTAGATGCCCAAGTTTTGTTCTTCTAGGTTGTAGCATTCGTTTGCAGGAACAGTTAGAAATTATAGGTTTCACTCTGTTTTCTCCTATATTGACAGATGCATTTATAACTCTAAATCAAACACGGTTTGTGCTAGCTTCTTGAAACTTGACACAATAAAGTACTTCTACGTTCTATCACTAAGGTTTGTTTCCTCTTGTATCCCAAAGCTGGGACTGGCGAATAACACTCATACTGAAAGGGGTTGCCAAACTTCCAACACACTAGAGTCTCCTGAAATCTCAACATATATTTTTTCATCCAATCTTCATGATACTTTCAAGTAATGATCAGTACACCAATCCCACTTGGATGCCAAAGTTTAGTTCTCCTAGATTGAAGCATTCTTTTGGAGTAACAGTTTGAATTCTTAGGTTTCACTCTGTTTTCTTCTATATTGACAAATGTAGTTCGAACTCTAAATCAAAGAGGGTTTGTGCTAGCTTCTTGAAACTTGAAACAGTAAAGTAGTTCTACATTCTATTTTCATTTTTTGTTTCCTCTGGATGTAGACCTAAGCAGAGTCTGACGAAAGACACATTCAATGAAAGGCGTTGTTAGGCTGCCAAAATACTACAGTCTCCTGAAATCTCAACATATTTTTTTTTCCGACCTTCATGATAATTTCAAGTAATGAGCAGTACACCAATAAATCGTGGATGTTCAAGTTTCGTTCTTTTAGGTTGAAGCATTCGTTTGCAGTAACAGTTTGAATTTTTAGTTTTCACTCTGTTTTCTCCTATATTGACAGATGCAGTTCGAACTCTAAATCAAACATGGTTTGTGCTAGCTTCTTGAAACTTGACACAATAAAGTATTTCTACGTTCTATCTCTAAGGTTTGTTTCCTCTTGATGTAGCCTTCAGCAGAGACTGGCGAATAACACTTCCAATGAAAGGCGTTGTTAAGCTTCCAAAAAACTACCGTCTCCTGAAATCTCAACATATATTTTTTCATCCAATCTTCATGATTCTTTCAAGTATTGATCAGTACACCAATCAAACGTGGATGCCCAAGTTTTGTTCTTCTAGGTTGTAGCATTCGTTTGCAGGAACAGTTAGAAATTATAGGTTTCACTCTGTTTTCTCCTATATTGACAGATGCAGTTAGAACTCTAAATCAAACACGGTTTGTGCTAGCTTCTTGAAACTTGACACAGTAAAGTAGTTCTACGTTCTATCTCTAAGGTTTGTTTCCTCTTGTATCCTAAAGCTGGGACTGGCGAATAACACTTATACTGAAAGGGGTTGCCAAACTTCCAACACACTAGAGTCTCCTGAAATCTCAACATATATTTTTTCATCCAACCTTCATGATACTATCAAGTAATAATCAGTACACCAATCCCACTTGGATGCCAAAGTTTAGTTCTCCTAGATTGAAGCATTCTTTTGGAGTAACAGTTTGAATTTTTAGGTTTCACTCTGTTTTCTCCTATATTGACAAATGTAGTTCGAACTCTAAATCAAAGAGGGTTTGTGCTAGCTTCTTGAAACTTGAAACAGTAAAGTAGTTCTACATTCTATTTTTATTTTTTGTTTCCTCTTGATGTAGACCTAAGCAGAGACTGACGAAAGACAAATTCAATGAAAGGCGTTGTTAGGCTGCCAAAATACTACAGTCTCCTGAAATCTCAACATATTTTTTTTTCCGACCTTCATGATAATTTCAAGTAATGAGCAGTACACCAATAAAACGTGGATGTTCAAGTTTTGATCTCCTAGGTTGAAGCATTCGTTTGCAGTAACAGTTTGAATTTTTAGTTTTCACTCTGTTTTCTCCTATATTGACAGATGCAGTTCGAACTCTAAATCATACATGGTTTGTGCTAGCTTCTTGAAACTTGACACAATAAAGTAGTTCTACGTTCTATCACTAAGGTTTGTTTCCTCTTGATGTAGCCTTAAGCAGAGACTGGCGGATAACACTTCCTATGAAAGGCGTTGTTAAGCTTCCAAAAAACTACCGTCTCCTGAAAAATCAACATATATTTTTTCATCCAATCTTCATGATTCTTTCAAGTATTGATCAGTACACCAATCAAACGTGGATGCCCAAGATTTGTTCTTCTAGGTTGTAGCATTCGTTTGCAGGAACAGTTAGAAATTATAGGTTTCACTCTGTTTTCTCCTATATTGACAGATGCATTTAGAACTCTAAATCAAACACGGTTTGTGCTAGCTTCTTGAAACTTGACACAGTAAAGTAGTTCTTCGTTCTATCTCTAAGGTTTGTTTACTCTTGTATCCTAAAGCTGGGACTGGCGAATAACACTTATACTGATAGGGGTTGCCAAACTTCCAACACACTAGAGTCTCCTGAAATCTCAACATATATTTTTTCATCCAATCTTCATGATTCTTTCAAGTATTGATCAGTACACCAATCAAACGTGGATGCCCAAGTTTTGTTCTTCTCGGTTGTAGCATTCGTTTGCAAGAACAGTTAGAAATTATAGGTTTCACTCTGTTTTCTCCTATATTGACAGATGCAGTTAGAACTCTAAATCAAACACTGTTTGTGCTAGCTTCTTGAAACTTGACACAGTAAAGTAGTTCTACGTTCTATCTCTAAGGTTTGTTTCCTCTTGTATCCTAAAGCTGGGACTGGCGAATAACACTTATACTGAAAGGGGTTGCCAAACTTCCAACACACTAGAATCTCCTGAAATCTCAACATATATTTTTTCATCCAATCTTCATTATACTTTCAAGTAATGATCATTACACCAATCCCACTTGGATGCCAAAGTTTAGTTCTCCTAGATTGAAGCATTCTTTTGGAGTAACAGTTTGAATTTTTAGGTTTCACTCTGTTTTCTCCTATATTGACAAATGTAGTTCGAACTCTAAATCAAACAGGGTTTGTGCTAGCTTCTTGAAACTTGAAACAGTAAAGTAGTTCTACATTCTATTTTTATTTTTGTTACCTCTGGATGTAGACCTAAGCAGAGACTGACGAAAGACACATTCAATGAAAGGCGTTATTAGGCTGCCAAAATAGTACAGTCTCCTGAAATCTCAACATATTTTTTTTCCGACCTTCATGATAATTTCAAGTAATCAGCAGTACACCAATAAAACGTGGATGTTCAAGTTTCGTTCTCCTAGGTTGAAGCATTCGTTTGCAGTAACAGTTTGAATTTTTAATTTTCACTCTGTTTTCTCCTATTTTGACAGATGCAGTTCGAACTCTAAATCAAACATGGTTTGTGCTAGCTTCTTGAAACTTGACACAATAAAGTAGTTCTATGTTCTATCTCTAAGGTTTGTTTCCTCTTGATGTAGCCTTAAGCAGAGACTGGCGAATAACACTTTCAATGAAAGGTGTTGTTAAGCTTCCAAAAAACTACCGTCTCCTGAAATCTCAACAAATATTTTTTCATCCAATCTTCATGATTCTTTCAAGTATTGATCAGTACACCAATCAAACGTGGATGCCCAAGTTTTGTTCTTCTAGGTTGTAGCATTCGTTTGCAGGAACAGTTAGAAATTATAGGTTTCACTCTGTTTTCTCCTATATTGACAGATGCATTTAGAACTCTAAATCAAACACGGTTTGTGCTAGCTTCTTGAAAGTTGACACAATAAAATACTTCTACGTTCTATCTCTAAAATTTGTTTCCTTTTGATCCTAAAGCTGGGACTGGCGAATAACACTTATCCTGAAAGGGGTTGCCAAACTTCCAACACACTAGAGTCTCCTGAAATCTCAACATATATTTTTCCATCCAATCTTCATGATACTTTCAAGTAATGATCAGTACACCAATCCCACTTGGATGCCAAAGTTCAGTTCTCCTAGATTGAAGCATTCTTTTGGAGTAACAGTTTGAATTTTTAGGTTTCACTCTGTTTTCTCCTATATTGACAAATGTAGTTCGAACTCTAAATCAAACACGGTTTGTGCTAGCTTCTTGAAACTTGAAACAGTAAAGTAGATCTACATTCTATTTTTACTTTTTGTTTCCTCTGGATGTAGTCCTAAGCAGAGACTGATGAAAGACACATTCAATGAAAGGCGTTGTTAGGCTGCCAAAATACTACAGTCCCCTGAAATCTCAACATATTTTTTTTCCGACCTTCATGATAATTTCAAGTAATGAGCAGTACACCAATAAAACGTGGATGTTCAAGTTCCGTTCTCCTAGGTTGAAGCATTCGTTTGCAGTAACAGTTAGAATTTTTAGTTTTCACTCTGTTTTCTCCTATATTGACAGATGCAGTTCGAACTCTAAATCAAACATGGTTTCTACTAGCTTCTTGAAACTTGACACAATATAGTAGTTCTACGTTCTATCTCTAAGGTTTGTTTCCTCTTGATGTAGCCTTAAGCTGAGACTGGCGAATAACACTTTCAATGAAAGGCGTTGTTAAGCTTCCAAAACACTACCGTCTCCTGAAATCTCAACATATATTTTTTCATCCAATCTTCATGATTCTTTCAAGTATTGATCAGTACACCAATCAAACGTGGATGCCCAAGTTTTGTTCTTCTAGGTTGTAGCATTCGTTTGCAGGAACAGTTAGAAATTATAGGTTTCACTCTGTTTTCTCCTATATTGACAGATGCAGTTAGAACTCTGAATCAAACACGCTTTGTTCTAGCTTCTTGAAACTTGACACAATAAAGTAGTTCTACGTTCTATCTCTAAGGTTTGTTTCCTCTTGTATCCTAAAGCTGGGACTGGCGAAAAACACTTATACTGAAAGGGGTTGCCAAACTTCCAACACACTAGAGTCTCGTGAAATCTCAACATATATTTTTTCATCCAATCTTCATGATACTTTCAAGTAATGACCAGTACACCAATTCCACTTGGATGCCAAAGTTTATTTCTCCTAGATTGAAGCATTCTTTTGGAGTAACAGTTTGAATTTTTAGGTTTCACTCTGTTTTCTCCTATATTAACAAATGTAGTTCGAACTCTAAATCAAACACGGTTTGTGCTAGCTTCTTGAAACTTGAAACAGTAAAGTAGTTCTACATTCTATTTTTACTTTTTGTTTCCTCTGGATGTAGACCTAAGCAGAGACTGACGAAAGACACATTCAATGAAAGGCGTTGTTAGGCTGCCAAAATAATACAGGCTCCTGAATACTCAACATATTTTTTTTCCGACCTTCATGATAATTTCAAGTAATGAGCAGTACACCAATAAAACGTGGATGTTCAAGTTCCGTTCTCCTAGGTTGAAGCATTCGTTTGCAGTAACAGTTTGAATTTTTAGTTTTCACTCTGTTTTCTCCTATATTGACAGATGCAGTTCGAACTCCAAATCAAACATGGTTTGTGCTAGCTTCTTGAAACTTGACACAATAAAGTAGTTCTACGTTCTATCTCTAAGGTTTGTTTCCTCTTGATGTAGCCTTAAGCAGAGACTGGCGAATAACCCTTTGAATGAAAGGCGTTGTTAAGCTTCCAAAAAACTACTGTCTCCTGAAATCTCAACATATATTTTTCCATCCAATCTTCATGATACTTTCAAGTAATGATCAGTACACCAATCCCACTTGGATGCCAAAGTTTAGTTCTCCTAGATTGAAGCATTTTTTTGGAGTAACAGTTTGAATTTTTAGGTTTCACTCTGTTTTCTCCTATATTGACAAATGTAGTTCGAACTCTAAATCAAACAGGGTTTGTGCTAGCTTCTTGAAACTTGAAACAGTAAAGTAGTTCTACATTCTATTTTTATTTTTTGCTTCCTCTGGATTTAGACCTAAACAGAGACTGACGAAAGACACATTCAATGAAAGGCGTGGTTAGGCTGCCAAAATAATACAGGCTCCTGAAATCTCAACATATTTTTTTTCAGACCTTCATGATAATTTCAAGTAATGAGCAGTACACCAATAAAACGTGGATGTTCAAGTTCCGTTCTCCTAGGTTGAAGCATTCGTTTGCAGTAACAGTTTGAATTTTTAGTTTTCACTCTGTTTTCTCCTATATTGACAGATGCAGTTTGAACTCTAAAACAAACATGGTTTGTGCTAGCTTCTTGAAACTTGACACAATAAAGTAGTTCTACGTTCTATCTCTAAGGTTTGTTTCCTCTTGATGTAGCCTTAAGCAGAGACCGGCGAATAACACTTTCAATGAAAGGCGTTGTTAAGCTTCCAAGAAACTACCGTCTCCTGAAATCTCAACATATATTTTTTCATCCAATCTTCATGATTCTTTCAAGTATTGATCAGTACACCAATCAAACGTGGATGCCCAAGTTTTGTTCTTCTAGGTTGTAGCATTCGTTTGCAAGAACAGTTAGAATTTATAGGTTTCACTCTGTTTTCTCCTATATTGACAGATGCAGTTAGAACTCTAAATCAAGCACGGTTTGTGCTAGCTTCTTGAAACTTGACACAATAAAGTAGTTCTGCGTTCTATCTCTAAGGTTTGTTTCCTCTTGTATCCTAAAGCTGGGACTGGCGAATAACACTTATACGGAAAGGGGTTGCCAAACGTCCAACACACTAGAGTCTCCTGAAATCTCAACATATATTTTTTCTTCCAATCTTCATGATACTTCAAGTAATGATCAGTACACCAATCCCACTTGGATGCCAAAGTTTAGTTCTCCTAGATTGAAGCATTCTTTTGGAGTAACAGTTTGAATTTTTAGGTTTCACTCTGTTTTCTCCTATATTGACAAATGTAGTTCGAACTCTAAATCAAACACGGTTTGTGCTAGCTTCTTGAAACTTGAAACAGTAAAGTAGTTCTACATTCTATTTTTATTTTTTGTTTCCTCTGGATGTAGACCTAAGCAGAGACTGACGAAAGACACATTCAATGAAAGGCGTTGTTAGGCTGCCAAAACACTACAGGCTCCTGAAATCTCAACATATTTTTTTTTCCGAACTTCATGATAATTTCAAGTAATGAGCAGTACACCAATAAAACGTGGATGTTCAAGTTCCGTTCTCCTAGGTTGAAGCATTCGTTTGCAGTAACAGCTTGAATTTTTAGTTTTCACTCTGTTTTCTCCTATATTGACAGATGCAGTTCGAACTCTAAATCAAACATGGATGGTGCTAGCTTCTTGAAACTTGACACAATAAAGTAGTTCTACGTTCTATCTCTAAGGTTTGTTTCCTCTTGATGTAGCCTTAAGCAGAGACTGGCGAATAACACTTTGAATGAAAGGCGTTGTTAAGCTTCCAAAAAACTACAGTCTCCTGAAATCTCAACATATATTTTTCCATCCAATCTTCATGATACTTTCAAGTAATGATCAGTACACCAATACCACTTGGATGCCAAAGTTTAGTTCTCCTAGATTGAAGCATTCTTTTGGAGTAACAGTTTGAATTTTTAGGTTTCACTCTGTTTTCTCCTATATTGACAAATGTAGTTCGAACTCTAAATCAAACACGGTTTGTGCTAGCTCCTTGAAACTTGAAACAGTAAAGTAGTTCTACATTCTATTTTTATTTTTTGTTTCCTCTGGATGTAGACCTAAGCAGAGACTGACGAAACACACATTCAATGAAAGGCGTTGTTAGGCTGCCAAAATACTACAGGCTCCTGAACTCTCAACATATTTTTTTTTCCGACCTTCATGATAATTTCAAGTAATGAGCAGTACACCAATAAAACGTGGATGTTCAAGTTCCGTTCTCCTAGGTTGAAGCATTCGTTTGCAGTAACAGTTTGAATTTTTTGTTTTCACTCTGTTTTCTCCTATTTTGACAGATGCAGTTCGAACTCTAAATCAAACATGGTTTGTGCTAGCTTCTTGAAACTTGACACAATAAAGTAGTTCTACGTTCTATCTCTAAGGTTTGTTTCCTCTTGATGTAGCCTTAAGCAGAGACTGGCGAATAACAATTTGAATGAAAGGTGTTGTTAAGCTTCCAAAAAACTACGGTCTCCTGAAATCTCAACATATATTTTTTCATCCAATCTTCATGATTCTTTCAAGTATTGATCAGTACACCAATCAAACGTGGATGCCCATGTTTTGTTCTTCTAGGTTGTAGCATTCGATTGCAGGAACAGTTAGAAATGATAGGTTTTTCTCTGTTTTTTCCTATATTGACAGATAAATTAGAACTCTAAATCAAACACGGTTTGTGCTAGCTTCTTGAAACTTGACACAATAAAGTAGTTCTACGTTCTATCTCTAAGGTTTGTTTCCTCTTGTTTCCTAAAGCTGGGACTGGCGAATAACACTTATACTGAAAGGGGTTGCCAAACTTCCAACACGCTAGAGTCTCCTGAAATCTCAACATATATTTTTTCATCCAATCTTCATGATACTTTCAAGTAATTATCAGTACACCAATCCCACTTGGATGCCAAAGTTTAGTTCTCCTAGATTGAAGCATTTTTTTGGGTAACAGTTTGAATTTTTAGGTTTCACTCTTTTTTCTCCTATATTGACAAATGTATTTCGAACTCTAAATCAAACAGGGTTTGTGCTAGCTTCTTGAAACTTGAAACAGTAAAGTAGTTCTACATTCTATTTTTATTTTTTGCTTCCTCTGGATTTAGACCTAAACAGAGACTGACGAAAGACACATTCAATGAAAGGCGTTGTTAGGCTGCCAAAATAATACAGGCTCCTGAAATCTCAACATATTTTTTTTCAGACCTTCATGATAATTTCAAGTAATGAGCAGTACACCAATAAAACGTGGATGTTCAAGTTCCGTTCTCCTAGGTTGAAGCATTCGTTTGCAGTAACAGTTTGAATTTTTAGTTTTCACTCTGTTTTCTCCTATATTGACAGATGCAGTTCGAACTCTAAAACAAACATGGTTTGTGCTAGCTTCTTGAAACTTGACACAATAAAGTAGTTCTACGTTCTATCTCTAAGGTTTGTTTCCTCTTGATGTAGCCTTAAGCAGAGACCGGCGAATAACACTTTCAATGAAAGGCGTTGTTAAGCTTCCAAGAAACTACCGTCTCCTGAAATCTCAACATATATTTTTTCATCCCATCTTCATGATTCTTTCAAGTATTGATCAGTACACCAATCAAACGTGGAAGCCCAAGTTTTGTTCTTCTAGGTTGTAGCATTCGTTTGCAAGAACAGTTAGAAATTATAGGTTTCACTCTGTTTTCTCCTATATTGACAGATGCAGTTAGAACTCTAAATCAAACACGGTTTGTGCTAGCTTCTTGAAACTTGACACAATAAAGTAGTTCTACGTTCTATCTCTAAGGTTTGTTTCCTCTTGATGTAGCCTTAAGCAGAGACTGGCAAATAACACTTTGAATGAAAGGCGTTGTTAAGCTTCCAAAAAACTACGGTCTCCTGAAATCTCAACATATATTTTTTCATCCAATCTTCATGATTCTTTCAAGTATTGATCAGTACACCAATCAAAAGTGGTTGCCCAAGTTTTGTTCTTCTAGGTTGTAGCATCCGTTTGCAGGAACAGTTAGAAATTATAGGTTTCACTCTGTTTTCTCCTATATTGACAGATGCAGTTAGAACTCTAAATCAAACATGGTTTGTGCTAGCTTCTTGAAACTTGATACAATAAAGTAGTTCTACGTTCTATCTCTAAGGTTTGTTTCCTCTTGTATCCTAAAGCTGGGATTGGCGAATAACACTTATACTGAAAGGGGTTGCCAAACTTCCAACACGCTAGAGTCTCCTGAAATCTCAACATATATTTTTCCATCCAATCTTCATGATACTTTCAAGTAATTATCAGTACACCAATCCCACTTGGATGCCAAAGTTTAGTTCTCCTAGATTGAAGCATTCTTTTGGAGTAACAGTTTGAATTTTTAGGTTTCACTCTGTTTTCTCCTATATTGACAAATGTAGTTCGAACTCTAAATCAAACAGGGTTTGTGCTAGCTTCTTGAAACTTGAAACAGTAAAGTAGTTCTACATTCTATTTTTATTTTTTGCTTCCTCTGGATGTAGACCTAAGCAGAGACTGACGAAAGACACATTCAATGAAAGGCGTGGTTAGGCTGCCAAAATACTACAGGCTCCTGAAATCTCAACATATTTTTTTTCAGACCTTCATGATAATTTCAAGTAATGAGCAGTACACCAATAAAACGTGGATGTTCAAGTTCCGTTCTCCTAGGTTGAAGCATTCGTTTGCAGTAACAGTTTGAATTTTTAGTTTTCACTCTGTTTTCTCCTATATTGACAGATGCAGTTCGTACTCTAAAACAAACATGGTTTGTGCTAGCATCTTGAAACTTGACACAATAAAGTAGTTCTACGTTCTATCTCTAAGGTTTGTTTCCTCTTGATGTAGCCTTAAGCAGAGACCGGCGAATAACACTTTCAATGAAAGGCGTTGTTAAGCTTCCAAAAACTACCGTCTCCTGAAATCTCAACATATATTTTTTCATCCAATCTTCATGATTCTTTCAACTATTGATCAGTACACCAATCAAAAGTGGTTGCCCAAGTTTTGTTCTTCTAGGTTGTAGCATCCGTTTGCAGGAACAGTTAGAAATTATAGGTTTCACTCTGTTTTCTCCTATATTGACAGATGCAGTTAGAACTCTAAATCAAACACGGTTTGTGCTAGCTTCTTGAAACTTGACACAATAAAGTAGTTCTACGTTCTATCTCTAAGGTTTGTTTCCTCTTGTATCCTAAAGCTGGGACTGGCGAATAACACTTATACTGAAAGGGGTTGCCAAACTTCCAACACACTATAGTCTCGTGTAATCTCAACATATATTTTTTCTTCCAAAATTCATGATACTTTCAAGTAATGATCAGTACACCAATCCCACTTGGATGCCAAAGTTTAGTTCTCCTAGATTCAAGCATTCTTTTGGAGTAACAGTTTGAATTTTTAGGTTTCCCTCTGTTTTCTCCTATATTGACAAATGTAGTTCGAACTCTAAATCAAACACGGTTTGTGCTAGCTTCTTGAAACTTGAAACAGTAAAGCAGTTCTACATTCTATTTTTATTTTTTGTTTCCTCTGGATGTAGAACTAAGCAGAGACTGACGAAAGACACATTCAATGAAAGGCGTTGTTAGGCTGCCAAAATACTACAGGCTCCTGAAATCTCAACATATTTTTTTTTTCCGACCTTCATGATAATTTCAAGTAATGAGCAGTACACCAATAAAACGTGGATGTTCAAGTTTTGTTCTCCTAGGTTGAAGCATTCGTTTGCAGTAACAGTTTGAATTTTTAGTTTTCACTCTCTTTTCTCCTATATTGACAGATGCAGTTCGAACTCTAAATCAAACATGGTTTGTGCTAGCTTCTTGAAACTTGACACAATAAAGTAGTTCTACGTTCTATCTCTAAGGTTTGTTTCCTCTTGATGTAGCCTTAAGCAGAGACCGGCGAATAACACTTTCAATGAAAGGCGTTGTTAAGCTTCCAAAAAACTACCGTCTCCTGAAATCTCAACATATATTTTTTCATCCAATCTTCATGATTCTTTCAAGTATTGATCAGTACACCAATCAAACGTGGATGCCCAAGTTTTGTTCTTCTAGGTTGTAGCCTTCGTTTGCAGGAACAGTTAGAATTATAGGTTTCACTGTGTTTTCACCTATATTGACAGATGCAGTTAGAACTCTGAATCAAACACGCTTTGTTCTAGCTTCTTGAAACTTGACACAATAAAGTAGTTCTACGTTCTATCTCTAAGGTTTGTTTCCTCTTGTATCCTAAAGCTGGGACTGGCGAAAAACACTTATACTGAAAGGGGTTGCCAAACTTCCAACACACTAGAGTCTCGTGAAATCTCAACATATATTTTTTCATCCAATCTTCATGATACTTTCAAGTAATGACCAGTACACCAATTCCACTTGGATGCCAAAGTTTATTTCTCCTAGATTGAAGCATTCTTTTGGAGTAACAGTTTGAATTTTTAGGTTTCACTCTGTTTTCTCCTATATTGACAAATGTAGTTCGAACTCTAAATCAATCACGGTTTGTGCTAGCTTCTTGAAACTTGAAACAGTAAAGTAGTTCTACATTCTATTTTTACTTTTTGTTTCCTCTGGATGTAGACCTAAGCAGAGACTGACGAAAGACACATTCAATGAAAGGCGTTTTTTGGCTGCCAAAATACTATAGTCTCCTGAAATCTCTACATTTTTTTTCCGAAATTCATGATAATTTCAAGTAATCAGCAGTACACCAATATAACGTGGATGTTCAAGTTTCGTTTTCCTAGTTTGAAGCATTCATTTGCAGTAACAGCTTGAATTTTTAGTTTTCACTCTGTTTTCTCCTATATTGACAGATGCAGTTCGAACTCTAAATCAAACATGGTTTGTGCTAGCTTCTTGAAACTTGACACAATAAAGTAGTTCTACGTTCTAACTCTAAGGTTTGTTTCCTCTTGATGTAGCCTTAAGCAGAGACTGGCGAATGACACTTTCAATGAAAGGCGTTGTTAAGCTTCCAAAAAACTACCGTCTCCTGAAATCTCAACATATGTTTTTTCATCCAATCTTCATGATTCTTTCAAGTATTTATCAGTACACCAATCAAACGTGGATGCCCAAGTTTTGTTCTTCTAGGTTGTAGCATTCGTTTGCAGGAACAGTTAGAAATTATAGGTTTCACTCTGTTTTCTCCTATATTGACAGATGCAGTTAGAACTCTAAATCAAACACGGTTTGTGCTAGCTTCTTGAAACTTGACACAATAAAGTACTTCTACGTTCTATCTCTAAGGTTTGTTTCCTCTTTTGTATCCTAAAGCTGGGACTGGCGAATTACACTTATACTGAAAGGGGTTGCCAAACTTCCAACACACTAGAGTCTCCTGAAATTTCAACATATATTTTTTCATCCAATCTTCATGATACTTTCAAGTAATGATCAGTACACCAATCCCACTTGGATGCCAAAGTTTAGTTCTCCTAGATTGAAGCATTCTTTTGGAGTAACAGTTTGAATTTTTAGGTTTCACTCTGTTTTCTCCTATATTGACAAATGTAGTTCGAACTCTAAATCAAACACGGTTTGTGCTAGCTTCTTGAAACTTGAAACAGTAAAGTAGTTCTACATTCTATTTTTATTTTTTTCCTCTGGATGTAGACCTAAGCAGAGACTGACGAAAGACACATTCAATGAAAGGGGTTGTTAGGCTGCCAAAATAATACAGTCTCCTGAAATCTCAACATATTTTTTTTTCCGACCTTCATGATGATTTCATGTAATCAGCAGTACACCAATAAAACGTGGATGTTCAAGATTCGTTCTCCAAGGTTGAAGCATTCGTTTACAGTAACAGTTTGAATTTTAATTTTCACTCTGTTTTCTCCTATATTGACAGATGCAGTTCGAACTCTAAATCAAACATGGTTTGTGCTAGCTTCTTGAAACTTGACACAATAAAGTAGTTCTACGTTCTATCTCTAAGGTTTGTTTCCTCTTGTATCCTAAAGCTGGGACTGGCGAATAACACGTATACTGAAAGGGGTTGCCAAACTTCCAACACACTAGAGTCTCCTGAAATCTCAACATATATTTTTTTCATCCAATCTTCATGATACTTTCAAGTAATGATCAGTAAACCAATCCCACTTGGATGCCAAAGTTTAGTTCTCCTAGATTGAAGCATTCTTTTGGAGTAACAGTTTGAATTTTTAGGTTTCACTCTGTTTTCTACTATATTGACAAATGTAGTTCGAACTCTAAATCAAACACGGTTTGTGCTACCTTCTTGAAACTTGAAACAGTAAAGTAGTTCTACATTCTATTTTTATTTTTTGTTTCCTCTGGATGTAGACCTAAGCAGAGACTGACGAAAGACACATTCAATGAAAGGGGTTGTTAGGCTGCCAAAATACTACAGTCTCCTGAAATCTCAACATATATCTTTTCACCCAATCTTCATGATTTTTCAAGTATTGATCAGTACACCAATCAAACGTGGATGCCCAAGTTTTGTTCTTCTAGGTTGTAGCATTCGTTGCAGGAACAGTTAGAAATTATAGGTTTCACTCTGTTTTCTCCTATATTGACAGATGCAGTTCGAACTCTAAATCAAACACGGTTTGTGCTAGCTTCTTGAAACTTGACACAATAAAGTAGTTCTACGTTCTATCTCTAAGGTTTGTTTCCTCTTGTACCTAAAGCTGGGACTGGCGAATAACACTTATACTGAAAGGGGTTGCCAAACTTCCAACACACTAGAGTCTCCTGAAATCTCAACATATATTTTTTCATCCAATCTTCATGATACTTTCAAGTAATGATCAGTACACCAATCCCACTTGGATGCCAAAGTTTAGTTCTCCTAGATTGAAGCATTCTTTTGGAGTAACAGTTTGAATTTTTAGGTTTCACTCTGTTTTCTCCTATATTGACAAATGTAGTTGGAACTCTAAATCAAACACGGTTTGTGCTAGCTTCTTGAAACTTGAAACAGTAAAGTAGTTCTACATTCTATTTTTATTTTTTGTTTCCTCTGGATGTAGACCTAAGCAGAGACTGACGAAAGACATTCAATGAAAGGCGTTGTTAGGCTGCCAAAATACTACAGTCTCCTGAAATCTCAACTTATTTTTTTTTCCGACCTTCATGATCATTTCAAGTAATGAGCAGTACACCAATAAAACGTGGATGTTCAAGTTTTCGTTCTCCTAGGTTGAAGCATTCGTTTGCAGTAACAGTTTGAATTTTTAAGTTTTCACTCTGTTTTCTCCTATATTGACAGATGCAGTTCGAACTCTAAATCAAACATGGTTTGTGCTAGCTTCTTGAAACTTGACCCAATAAAGTAGTTCTACGTTCTAACTCTAAGGTTTGTTTCCTTTTGATGTAGCCTTAAGAAGAGACAGGCGAATAACTCATTTCAATGAAAGGCATTGGTAGGCTGTCAAAAAACGACCGTCTCCTGAAATCAAAACATATATTTTTCTTCCGACCTTCATGATTCTTTCAAGTAATGAGCAGTACACCAATCAAACGCGGATGCCCAAGTTTTGTTCTTCTAGGTTGTA